>NW_026933984.1:0-11211 GCF_032062105.1 Saccostrea cuccullata
AAGGAATATCTAAAAAAAAAAAATACGGGAACTTTTCCAGTCGGTAATACACAGATTATGTATTTTATAACAGAGTTTGTCATTGCTTGTCGCAAGGTCATTTAGAAAGTTCAAGGTCATGCACATAACATTCCTTTACAGTCTTTTTCCTGTATAAACATTGTAAGTTGCTTCCTTAACAAGCCTCTAGGTTGCTTATTTATTCATAACTTTAGAATTGTTTGACCTAGACTCAAGGTTACGTCTTCCATTCCGTAGCTCCAACGGAAGACCTATTCGTTGCTTTGCAACGAGCTCGGCTCTAGTTTTAAGCTTGATTTTTTTTTTAAATAAATAATGCAACATTGAGAATCAATCGAATGAGAGATGATAAGTATTTTTTCCTATCACCCCTCTTGTAATTCAAACTAAATACAAGGAGAAAGTTGTCTCTGAGTAATCTGTATGACATCCAGTTAGAGAATACGTTAAAAATCTTATTTCAACAAAGTTTAACATTCAATTTAGCTAGGTATATTATTCTTATCCAGTTAATTTCAGTTATACGTGTTATACGCGTACGCATATAGAATTCTTCTTCACTTGCCGTATAAAATCACTTACCTGTACACAGACTATAAAGTTTTCTGCTCATCTAATAAAACATGACTAGAACAAAATAACGTTTTCATGAGATCAATAAGATGCTAAAGAACCCATTTCAAATCGATAACCATATCGAAATATCTACCGTTTTTAAGTTATAAAGCAAAAACTTTCCTGCGCCCTTGGCCCCTAATTTGAGGGGCCAGCCCCATTTTAATGATGTCAAATGATAGATCTTAAAATTATGCACAATATTTGTGAAACATGTCTTAACAAATTATTTTTAGTTTAAAAGATACATAAGGAAATAGATGTAAATTTTTGCGCTTTTAGGCATTCTTATTTTTGACCCCTATCTAGCACCGTTTTGAGCGCAGAAATCAAAAAAGAAAAACCGATGTGCACAACTTCAATTCTTCTAGTATTTAAATGCAGTAGACTTTCTGCTCCAGCTTTTGTCGTTTCTGAGCCTTTGTCTGGAAACAAACAGCACCAAATTTTCATTTAAGGGAAATAACTCAAAAGCAGAAGGGAATTTTTGAAATGTATGAAAACATTTAAATTGAGTTTTGTAACGTCCAAAAACTCTGAAAATTTGAGCGAAATCCGTTAAGAAATGAGCGAGTTACGAGGTCTCAAAGTTGGCGTCTAGGAAAAAAAAAGAATAATAGGAATAATCTTAACCATCAGAATCAGTAGAAGGTCTTCCGCCTGAGCGGAAGACCTTAAATATTGGCATACTTTTTTAAGAGAACCCGATCTCAAAGAATTATTCAAAGACAAACCAAACAAAGCTTATAAAAACAAAACAATTAGATCTCCTCACTAGTTCCAAACTAAAATTAATGTTTTTAAAAATATCACTTACTGGTCAATTACCATGTAATAAACCAGATCATTCACTGATGACACATTAACTTATTGCAACATTCCTGCATATTTCAAACAACTTTCATGCTATGTTTATAATATAAATAAACATAGCATGAACTTGGGAAATTCCCTAACCGGTTCTACGATTGAAAAAACTTGCCGGTATACAATAAATCAAATAGAATAAATAAACAATATTTGATTTACATATATAAGTGGATTCCTGATGATGGCGGACTTATATAACTAATTATAATTAGTTATTTAGAATATTTATTTATTATTTGGCCTGTTATCACACCGACGAAACACTTAATTAGTATCGGATCTAAGTGAAAACGGGGTTCGTGGCTTGATGGGAGTCACTTTTTTTTAACATTAAGGTATTTTTTTCTCTATATACGTCACAGGTCAAATGGTGTGGAGGACCCTTAAAGCTAAATTTCTTGATATATGCAAATGATATCAATATTAAAATATAATTGATGTTAATATTTACATTATTGGTTTGCATCAAGATCCTGATAGTGATGTTTATTATCCCTAGTGACGTCATGCATGGCGTATACTTTATTTCTGTTATGAAAAAACATGGTTATAAAGTATTAAGTAATGAACCTTCTTAATGGACTTGATGACTTTATCTTTTAAATCGTTAACTCCCCTTACTTATGTAGCAATATTATATTTTCGCTTGTATATGGTGTTTATATTTTCCAGTCCGATATATACACTCTCCTGTAACCTTGGAGTTCCTGTGAAATAAAGGGAAATATATCTATGAATTCACTGGAGGAAATATCTTTAAATCATCTCCAATTATCGCTTTTCAATTTATGCCTTTTATTTTGTTAATATTGTAGCACGTTAGTTAGGTATTTTTCTTTCAAATAAATTAATTAGAAGCCTAATATTATAAGTAAATATTGTCATTCAAATTTTCGGATATCGTAGATACTATCGAAGATACATTTGCCCAGTTCAATGAACAATTCAATTTTTTTTACTTACGTAAATGGATATTTGGGATTGTTTTAAGAAGATTAAACAAGATTAGGATATAATATATTGAATACAATTAATCGTGACACCGTTAAATTTAAAATACCTAAACAAATTATTACAGAATAAGAATATATATTTTATTAGAGATGTTTCTGAATATGAATCGAATCCGAATCTGAAACTGAATCTGAATCGGTGAGATTCCGATGCCGATCAAAAACTGAAAAAAAAACTAGAAAAGAATATTTCTTAAATCTGCTTTTTAAATCGTCACTGTACATGTAACAATAAGGGAAATAAATAGCGTATGGTGTTTATATTTTGTCACAAGGGTTGTTATTGTTTTAAATTGGATAAGTCAAATTCTATACACTGAATAACAGAACAAGTACACTTTCAATTCATGGAAAAACCTGTTCGAAAATGCCATTGTTATATTTTTCATTAACTTACAATATCTGTTCCTCGCAAAAATTGTGTTCTGAACCTTATTAAGAGTAAATGCATTCAAACGAGTCATCTTATATAGGTATTTAGACGTAATTGAAAATATCATTTTTAAAATATTTTTTTAAACAACGTTATCTTATGGCCATGCAATGTCTTGCAGTCCAAATTTTTGTCGAAAGCAAATCGCTTCATCATCGTCATGAAATCGAAAAATCTGACAGTTTTTACTTATATTTACATGCTCTTGATTCCGCTTATCTACATGCAGCACCTTTTGACGAGCCAGTACATTTATGTAGAAATTAAGTTCATTAACTATTTGTAATGTTATCTCCGACACCTTAAAGACATTGGAAATGTAGATATTTTGAATTTTTACAATGCGAAAATCAATTAAAAGGGTGAGGAACTCTCCACCAATTCTGATAGACCTTGTATCATGTCATTAGTTTCGACGACTTCAAATTAGAAGCCGATCAGTAGCGACCATGAGCGCAAAGTGCCTTTGATTATGTTGTTCATTAAATTCATTATTGTGTGCTATACATGTATACATGTAAGTAATCAATTATTACCCCCCCTTCTTGCTCCGTGGGGATCCGGGTTATAATAGGTCCTCAGTACCCCCTTGCTTGTCGTAAAAGCCGACTAAATGGGCGCGGTCCTTCGGATGAGACCGTATAAATATACAATCAATCACCCACCCACCCCCTTCTTTGGGAATCAAATACTCCTCGCTTATTCGCTAGTGCGAACATGTCAATGCCCATAATCAGAATATCTTGCTATATCCAAATTTGATCGAAGAGAATTAAAACTCCACAAACATTCCAATTGGAGTTTATTGATATACCCTACCCCCTTCGTCGCCCCCTAGAAAATCCCTGGGTCGCCGTTGACATTTCAAATTCAATCCCTAGGCCACGAGGAAAAAATATGATTAATCTAGCAAACTTGACTGACCCTTATTTTCACTTTATTTGTAACATCCATATAGTAAAAACAAATAAAACCAGACTTATTTCATGCAGGATGTTTGTCATTTGTTGGGGGTGGGGGTGGGGAGCTACACATGCATTAATGTTTTATACAGGTTACAAGTATTTATTGATATATCAAAGACAAAACATCAGTAATCATACTCTCAGTGTATAATTTTGAGTTATATCTTTTCTCAAATCGGGATCGGAATCCCTCCGATTCAGATTCGTTTCATATTCATTTTCAGATTCAGATTCGATTCATATTCAGAAACATCTCTATTAGCAAGGCAGCGATGATGTCTGTGAGCAATAAATGTTATAATGTGATAGAAATCGTTAGGCGTAACTTTTATAGTAACAAAATGTATTCGTGAAACACTGATGACCCGGATAACATCTCATATTTAGGACGAGGTTTGAAATTTTTTTAAATGCATGTCAAACTCACGTATTTATGATAAAGGCGTCGATTCACATAGGGGGAGGGGGCAGCAACCCCGAAATGTTTTGTCACATTTGACAAGGAATGAACCTATAAAGGAATCGCTTATGATGGGAGCGATACAAAATGACTGAAGTAACAAGATAAAGAAAATAATATATACATTTAATATGTAATGATTTAGTATGAACCTATAAAGGAATCGCTTATGATGGGAGCGATACAAAATGACTGAAGTAACAACATTAAGAAAATAATATATATATTTAATATGTAATGATTTAGTATGAACCTATAAATGAATCGCTTATGATGGGAGCGATACAAAATGACTGAAGTAACAAGATAAAGAAAATGATATATACATTTAATATGTAATGATTTAGTATGAACCTATAAAGGAATTGCTTATGATGGGAGCGATACAAAATGACTGAAGTAACAAGATAAAGAAAATAATATATAAATTTAATATGTAATGATTTAGTATGATTTCATAATTTTATTAGATTTTGGATCCACGCCTTAAAAGTAATTAATGTTTTTGATATGTTTTGGGTTTTAAATCTAGATGATGACCGCCATAATACAATTATTTTAAAGACGCACCAATCCCCAACGTATTCTACATCTCCTATTACTCCAAATCCATCTATTTTTTTCTTAACAATGGCAAATGTTTGTTTAATTTCAAATTGATCGCTGTTGTTCATATCAGTTTACAGGAAACACATTTTATCAAGTTGTACTTGTTTTAAAAAACCTAACACACAGCATTATTTGTTCAGTGTGAAAAAATCAAGAACATCTTGATAAACAGTGTTTCCTTCCTTGTTCACCCTGTAAAGGGGCACATGTAGGGTTTTGGTTAATTATCATACGGGGTTTCAACTCTGAAGCGGCGGTTTTTTGAATTTTGAAAATATATTTGTAAAAATTCTTTGCTAATGAATTCTGGGTTCAAATGACATGCGCACGGGCTGCAATAATGTATTATCTTCCAATCTATTCCAATAGGCTGTTTGAAAGCATTACAGATTGTGTAAACACTTTTGGAAAGTTGCGTCGACTGGAAAAGGTTTTGCTATTGCTGATATTCTTTGCTCTATAATTTCTGAAAACGGACGTTTAATGCTTATTTTAATGATAATAAATAAAGATTGATGCACAACCAATCCATGCAAACTTTTTCTCCTTTCATTGTCTCGATTTCTGTATGAAATATTAACTCTTATGCCCAAGTTCTAATTTCCCTTACAAATTTCAAGGTGTGTTATCAAAGGGGGTTTCAGCTCAAAGGCTTTTTCTATGTTTTAATCCTTGGATACGGAGTCATGGTTTATTTATCACGAAAAAATTAGATGGCCTTACAGAAGAGAAAGGATAAGTTTATGTGCAAATATTTCAAAACATTTTAAATCTTTCTTCATTGATATCATCGGTGCTATAGCAGCACCAGCTGGCCGTTCCAACAATTTGAATACAGTGAGCTATCGCAGAATGAAGTGACTCATATTATAAGAATGTTGACATCCAATAATAGGAATCAAATGCTTACATTGTATATTTACATTCTCTTATTTTCTCTCTTTATAATAATTATTGTATATTTCAGTATTTGTTCTACTGATTTAAGCTGCATTTTACGTCTGTTGTGCTTAAAAGACATACGTGTGGGAGCCCTTTGTGAAATTGAGTGGTAAAATGAAAAGGGGGTAAATGACGTACACGTGTACATTTTTAACAGTAAATTAACAAGGACATTGATTTTAAATAAATTGAGTTAAATTAATGCATATTTAAGTGTTCCAAGAGTATTGAAAATGTATATAGTACCAACAGAATATTCTACAAATCAGGTTTGGTTTGTTTTATAGGAATTGAATGCTAAAAAGAAAATTAAACTGAGTGTAAATAGTAGTATACAGACATGAATACTCACTCTAATTTCTACTGGCTACACATATCTACCAAATCTAGGTTAAGAATCAAAATTCTGATTTGTGAAACTGTTTCGTGGGCCAAGATCTAGAATAGCTAATTGAATTTTTGTTATAACAAAATTAAAATAAAAAATTTAGTTTTCCCGAAATTCCAACTGACTGATTGATTGCAAGCTACATGTTAATTATATATAATGATATAATTAATATCCCGGTGGAGAATTTTTCACTAGTATGGAGACTTCGCCATGCTGGAAAGATGCAAATGTTGTCCTTTACTCGGCACTTAGAGCCATTGAGTAGCAAAGGGATTTTCATGCGAACTCCTTCTCCGATTTGGGAATTTATGGGGATTTTTACAGTCTTATCCGAAGGACTGGTCTCTACGTATACGTCCCTCAGCAGGATTCAAACCCGTGACGTAAGGATTAACTTCCTACTTCACGACTCTAGAGCAAACTGCACCACGAGGGTGATCCGAAATCCCGAAAACTGTTACGCTGTCTCATTTACATCTTCCCAAGTAAAAAATCACTTAGAGTTTTCCTTTATATCCCTATGTAAAATGTTGATTGGCCATTGTGTCCCCATCCTACCCCTGGGGGCTATGATTTGAACAAACTGAAATGTGCACTATCTGAGGATGATTCAACGAGTTTCATTTTTCCTGTCCCAATAGTTTTTAAGAATATTCTAAAATATCTTTTCCTATATATTCCTTTGTAAAAGTTCGGCCAAAAATTTTAAAGACATGAATTTTAGTACAATCATACCTAAAATCATGGAACGAACTACATATTTCTGTGCGGTTTACAATTTACAAGAACATATAGCATCTTTAAAAAAAGGAAGGCGCAGAGAAAAAAAAATACATTCCAAAAAATCTCTGCAACAAACAAATATCCGATCTCCAAAATTCCATTTGTGAAGGAGAACATCGATGATGGTGGTGCAGGGTGGTGATGGGGGTTTGGTTCCATTTTTAGTACTGGATTCTGTTCATACACTACTAAATAACCCTTTCATGGCGATACTGCAACAAAAACGCGACCCTTCATTGAAGAATATTTTTTAAGGAAATGCTTGTAAGAAGTCCCCAAATGCTACGTGCAAATTCCGCCAAATATTTACATATACTGCAGCTAAGAGAAATCTATTTCCTTGTGTAAAAGATGCAACCTGTCTCTTGAGTGTATGGGCTTTCATATCTGTTCAACTTTGCACACAGGTGACAAACACAACCTTTTGCCTACCCAAATGCAAAAATCATCGCTTCGGAGTTGAAATTCCATATGATAATTAACCGTAATCCAACATTTGCCAAAGTACAGGGTGTTATTATATAAAGAAACAAATCTCGCCTCATTTTGAAAAAAAAGGGAGAAAAAAGTATCTAAAATATAAGAAAATATGCAGATCAAAATTTTGAATCGTTGGGACAAGACTGAAGAATAAAATAACAAGGAAACGTACAAAAAGGTAAAGACAACAGAGTGATATATCTCAATTAAATCCATAAAGAATACAAAAATTGAAATGAGCATAAAACACGGACCACCGGGAATTCAAGATGTGGGATCAGGTGCATAAGAGAAATAAAAATCCTGTCTTTTTCGGCCACACCCTGTTTTTGTTAAAGGTCTCGAAATATGCAATGCTCATGCAAAACACATGTATAAATCTTATGCATTTATAAAACATTTGAAGAGAAACATTGTTTACATGCACATAAGTATCTAGAATGAATGTTCAAACTATCTTTTAAATGAGTTCAAAGTTATGTCAAAATGTAATTAACAAAATGTAATTAACCTTGTTTTGAAATTTACAAATATACAGACTGAATAGTTAAACACCTAAGTGTATGTTCATTAACTTCATGTACACGAATTCAACTGTTTTAAAAAAAAAAATTCGGAAATGAAAATGTGTGATAACAAACTGGAACATAGAAAAAAATATTTAAATATACAGATTTTCAAAGTCTTTGTACACTCCTGTATAGTTGGATTGAATAGTGAAATGTGTTAAAAAAAAGTGGCTCAACCCAACTTTACCCCACCCCGAAAAACAAAATCATTCCCAATTTTGAAAATCAATGGATTTTATTTTGGGCTTGTCAACAAAGATCTCGGGTTTTCTATTTTTCTAAAGGTTGAAAAAAGTTTATCCTGAGTCTGCGCCTGATTTTCATTATTTTATCATTTGATATACATATAAAGCAATAAGTCAAATGATTTAAAAAAAAGGAGGAGATATTTAATAACAAGTGCAATAAATGTAGAACATAGTATATAGATATTGCATTATATTGTCATCAGTCATTTGCAACATTATTTTGTTATGACATACCGGGTACATGTAGGTACACAAAATTACCCAGCTGAAGTTTATATTTATAAGGTTCTCGAGTTTTGAATTGACAATATCGATAAAGCTTTGAAACATTCAATAAAAAATAAAGACCATTAAACTGTTGTTCTTGAGTCTAAGTCATACAAAAGAGTTTAATATATGGAATTATACTCTACTGTTATAAACTACACTTTACAATTCCTATCCAGACATAACTTTTATTAAACAACTTTTTTGTTTTTTTTTTGTTACTTTGAATAGGGAAAAATATATCTTTTTTTAGTTTGCCTATTGTGCATTGTAACAACCCCCTCCTAAAATCCATTAGAATTATGGCTGCTCCATTGAATAATTCTCTAAAATTGTTATATTTATTTTTAAGACTACGTTTAATGCGCTGTTTCAATCATGGTATAGATAAATGATCTTTTTTCTGTTTTCAAGGAAGAGACCTTTTATAAAAAGTGTTGCAACACACATTTATCAAATCACGTGACAAAGATGATGGCTGAAAACAGGAAAAAAGTACTTAGACATTTTATATTGAATTTGACACGATTTTTTCCCTACAGCAAATTATGAATTAGGATTTATTTCTGTGCGCTTATGACATGATTTTACTTTACGAATGTAGAATTAGTTTTATGAGTAATGATTACTTTTATGTGGATATAATTTAATTTCATATTTAACCATCGTCACCAATTGCAATCTAATGAAATTCAGCTATGTACTAGTTTCGTCGAATGGAATTAAGAAATACATTGTGTATCGTCGACATCGACGTGATGTATCTCTTTGTGCGCTGTCTACATGGTACTCTTTGTCTTGTGTAGTCAACATTACGAATGCTTATGGTGTCTTCTACGTACTTTGTCACTACAAACTATGGTATAACTAATTACTTGATTTGAACAGGATTGAATGTATTCACTTGTTGGCAGTGAATATAATGCTTACTTTTGTACGTTTCGGATGTTTTTTATTCATCGCACCTAATCTTTCTTCTTGTAACTGTTGACACAAGTGTCTACCATATTTGAAAAAGGGAGGGAAAAGCTTTAGATACCGTCGTGACAGGTGAGATTGTTTTTCTCATATGTTTCTTTGAAAAGATGTTAACTATCAAGGCAAAATATAAAAGCTTAATTACTTTATAATGATAATTTGATTGCTTAAGTACCAGATTAATTGCACATTACATGTATTTCGTTTCCCAACCTCTCTCAATCTCTCTCTTTCTCTCTCTTTCTCTCTCTTTTTCTTGTGTTTTATATATTTTCTCTGTTTTGTTCCTGTTTTGCAAAATCCTATACTGGATTGAGCTAACGAAGAAGACCCCCTTATAACCCTATACAAGCAATATAATTATACATGCAACAGCTAACAATGGATTTAAACATTCTTGAGCAGAATCCCTCTCATTTCCATCAAATCTGTGATTGAAAAGGGGTCTTAGCCTATGCTGTCCTATGAATAGGTGGATAACCCTGAGTTATTTATACTTCAAAATGATCATGTTACAAAATCAGATACATTTAGCAGTAAAATAAATAAAAAAAATCACCAATGAATGGAAAAAAAATTTCACTATAAATGAATAAATATATAGTTTGCAATAAATTGAAATACGTGTAAAAGATGTTTGGATAGTTTTATGTTTCTCATCAAATCCGCCAAGAAGTTTTTTGCAATAAATAAAAATACGTGTAAGACATGTTTGGTTCGGTTAATACATGTATATCTCATCAAATCTTGTAAGAAGTCTCTTTCCATCTCTGTTGCATATAAATTTCTGAGTTTTGTCCTTAGTGAACATGTTAATTGCACTACCCTCTCTCACAATATTTAACTTATATGATACCAAGAGTGGGTCAGAGTCGACAGCATCTTTGATGCGAACGCAACTTCTGTGAGTCTTCTGTTTTGTTTTCATTAAAGGGGGGGGGGGGGTTATAATAAAAAAAGTTTACAATGCATATCCTTATAATTCCGTCTAAAGATTTCCAAAACAGTACTCACCTACTAAACGTTGCCACTATTTATAGTTTGAATGGTGTCTTTATAAATCTTTATAAAGATTCCTTCCCTGCTCTTCCTCAACTAACCCCCCATCTATTGTTAGTTTATTACGATTACAATTATTAAGTATTATAAATCAAAAGCAAAAAAAAAAAAAAAAAAAAAAAACGAAACAAAACAAATATATAATCTAACAATGACAATACAAAATAAAAGTAAAATGATAAATTTTTTATTCTAAGAATTTCAATCTCACTGCTTACAAGCCCAAAGTGCCGAGTACAGATATAAATTTGTCGCTCTTCATTGGTAGTAGTGGTCTCCACACAGGATTGAACAATTTTCAAGGGGAAATGAACCGACAAACACACATGACTGATAAGTGATTAATAGTTTAGAGAATGGAGACTTTTAGATATTTTTATTGATATATTTTTGCTGAATCCTGTTTAATTTTTTAGATGGCAGTTATATGAAACTTCTCATATAACTTTGTTCATAGCAAAATAAGTGTACTAAAGTCTACTTCTTTATAATACATAAAAATGAAAAT
>NW_026933985.1:0-114438 GCF_032062105.1 Saccostrea cuccullata
AGCCTGGTAGTGTGCATCCTAAGATGTACCATCCATGCAAGTTTGGTCAACATAGGGCTTATAGTTACTCGGACCTACACCAAAAACTGCACCAAAAATATTAACCTGCTCCAAAAACATTAACCTGGTCATTTCTTTGCTGAAATTGCAGCATCTGAAACTTTGACTGGTTCAATGAAAAACACTACGAGGGGTGATCAAAAAGTTCGCAAACTAATTGAATAACTTCCATACAAGAAACAATATTTGGTTTTAATGTTGATTATATTTTAAATTAATCCTCCCTGATTTTAACGCACATCAACCACCGTTCTGCGCATGCGCGAATCACGTGATATTGGCGGTCACGTGACCCCCTCCGTAGCGTTCTGTCACAAAAGTTAAAAGATTTTTCCGAGTTTTATATTTCTTTCCATGTGAGTTAATTTTTATGACAAGAACAGTTAATTTGTCAGAAATGGTCATATCTCGGCAACAGAATGGGTGGATAATAACATAAGCATGGCGACCATTAAAACACAAATCTTCTGTCTCAGGAGAGACCTTTATTCAAGGTGGATAGAGAATGGGTGCATCCTTTTTATCATATCTAATATGTTTAAAATCTAAAGTAAACGATATCTTAGGTATTTAATACTTATATCATTGTTCAAATATTCAACTATTTTTTCAAAGTGCTAATTGGAGGTCTTTGATAGCAAATTGCTTAATTAAAAATACATATCTTTTCAAACTTGCTTTCACTGGGCAAGATGACAAGTATCATTTTAACCATCAGCCTTCCTTCAGTAAAACGATAAATCCAATCATTAATTGAATTTATAGGAACTCATTTATCTCAATAAACTGTGTACAAATTATTATATGATACTGTAGAGGGATTTCTAAGATATTACAATAAATTGTACAGTCGTTTGTTGAACGAGTTCGACTGAGACAACCATTTTTCGTCACAAGTGACCTAAATAGTGACGTCATTTTCACATTGTGACGTCACAAACAAGGAGAGAAACTTTATTCAGCATATACTATTTATAGACCTTGTGTATGGCTATGTGTGTACCGAATTTCACTCTAATCTGAATTGTGGTTTTGTAGATATAGAGATAGTTTGCGAACTTTTTGATCACCCCTCGTAGAAACATCTTCCATGCATGTCAAATCAAAATAGGATATATAGAAGTACTTAAAAAGAAAACTGCTCCAAAAAACTTAACCTTAACCCGGGACGCCGACAACGACGCCGAGGGTATTACATAAACTCCTCCAACCTCGTTGAGGTGAGCTAAAAACCAATTTTAATGTTTACAATTCCTACCTAAGGCATCATCTATTGATTAGCAAAAATTTGAACATCATTTGTTGATTAACAAACGAGATACAGAACTTCAACTTCTTCATAATGTAAAAAAGGCTCGTGCCTTTTTTTTGTTTACATACAGAAACTATCATAATGATAACAAAATAAAATTCAGCAAATCAATAGAAACTTTCGAATTGTATTTAGAATTAACATTTTATTGAAATTATTTACTTTGAACAAACATATATTAGTATATTAATCTATGTAAACAAAACATGACACGGACCTTGTTTACATAACAAAGGTTTGGATCTCTAAATATGTCTTGTATCTTGACAACTGACGTTCAAATCTTGGTGATCATTACAAAGACCCTAGTAAAATACTTGTAAAAATGGAAAAATAAATTTTGAAATTTTATCTGAAACTGTGTCCATGCCCCTTTATTGTTTTTGCGGACAGACAGACGGACGGACAGTGCAAAAAACTATATAATCCCAAAATTCGATTTCGAGAGAATAAAATGATAAATCTATGCTCTAAATTTCATTTCAGTATGTGCAATCTCTGCAAAGAAAATGAACGGAAACTGCAAATAATTGGAATTTTTCTAAGTCCAAGGGCCATAACTCTGTCCAAAATGGTGCGATCGTACCCAAAGCAGTACTTGACCTAGATATTCATCTGATAAATCTGTATACTAAATTTCATTTCAGTATGTGCAACCTCTGCAAAGAAAATGAACGGAAACTGCAAATAATTGGAATTTTTCTAAGTCCAAGGGGCATAACTCTGTCCAATATGGCACGATCATACCCAAAACAGAATTTAACCTAGATATTTGTCTGATATATCTGCATACCAAATTTCATTTCAGTATGTGCAACGGTTTCATCTTTCCTAGCCCAGTGGTTCTTGAGATGAAGATTTTTAAAGATTTTCCCTATTTATTCCTATGTAAAACTTTGATCGGCCATTGTGGCCCCACCCTACCCCCGGGGGTCATGATTTGATCAAACTTGAATCTACACTACATGGGGATGATTCCACATGAGTTTCATCTTTCCTGGCCCAGTGGTTCTTGAGAAGAAGATTTTTAAAGATTTTACCTATATATTCCTATGTAAAACTTTGATCGGCCATTGTGGCCCAACCCTACCCCCAGGGGTCACAAACTTGAATCTACACTACCTGAGGATGATTTCACATGAGTTTCATCTTTCCTGACCCAGTGGTTCTAGAGAAGATTTTTAAAGATTTTCCCTATATACTCCTATGTAAAACTTTGATCGGCCATTCTGGCCCCACCCTACCCCCGGGGGTCATGATTTGAATAAACTTGAATCTACACTACCTGAGGATGATTTCACACGAGTTTCATCTTTCCTGGCCCAGTGGTTTTTGAGAAGAAGATTATTAACGATTTTCCCTATATATTCCTATGTAAAACTTAGATCGACCATTGTGGCGGCAAGCCACACCCTACCCCCAGGGGTCATGATTTAAACAAATTTGAATCTACACTACCCGAGGATGCTTCCACATGAAGCATCCTCGGATAGTGTATGAGTTTCATCTTTCCTGGCCCAGTGGTTCTTGAGAAGAAGATTTTTAAAGATTTTTCCTATATATTCCTATGTAAAACTTTGATCGGCCATTGTGGCCCCACCCTACCCCCCTGGTCATGATTTGAACAAACCTGAATCTACACTACATGAGGATGATTCTATATGAGTTTCATCATTCCTGGCCCAGTGGTTCTTGAGAAGAAGATCTTTTTAAAGTGCCATTAATTTTTCACTACTGTAATTCATAATTATTTCCCCGTATAAGTGGGCGTGGCCCTTAACTTGAACAAACTTGAATCCCCTTTACCTAAGGATACTTTATGGCAAGTTTGGTTGAAATTCATGATTTAGAACAAATGAAAATTGAATCTACAACTACCTACGAGGATGCTTCCACATGAAATTTTGAAGAAAAGCACACTTCAGCCTGGCTCAGGTGAGCTAAGAATAAAGATTTTTAAAGAAAAAATTTTTGCATATATATACCTATGCTCAAAAATTGGCGGCCATTGTGGCCCCCCCTTTATTTTTTGCCAAGTGGAGAGAGAGAGAAAAAAAAACAATCTAGAAAAATATTTGTACGTCTAATTTATGTATTTCATCATTCCCACACATTTTGGTCCTCCATTCACATTCATTATTACTTTTTTATAAAGTTGAAAATATCTAATTTTTCATCTATCTTTATATATATGTAAATTCACGTTTAATTTGATATGAGATTCCCCGTTTTAGTATTTACCAGTGGGCATGTCATACCCGAATGATACTCTAAAAATGATATTTTATTTCTTAAACTGTAATCCCCTTTTAAGTATACTTTATGGAACAATGCAACTCTTTGTTTTGAAATACCCCCAAAAAGTTTTTTTTCTTAAAAGAAAAAAAATCTCCTGAAAATGTGAAAAGCATTTCCATTCAATTTTATAAGGCTTCAGTATATAGTTTTTGAAATGAGTTTGTTTTTTTTGTTTTTACTCGGACTTGGGGTACCTCTTTAAAGAAAAAAGGGATGTAAACAAAGATATTGTTTACCACAACATTAGATCTTTCAATACGTGTGTGTGTGTGTGTGTGTATGTGAGGGTGTGTGTGTGTGTGTAAATCGAGAGTATATAAAAAGGGACACAACCCTGAACCCCCCTTGCAAAAATTGACTATACATAGCTCAAAATTATCAACAATATTCATACTCAATGAAAGGTATTGCCACAAGGAATAGACATGTGAAATATTACAGCCATGTCTTCAAGCAATGAAAAGCAATGGGCAAGATTAAGGTTTTTGTAGACAAACAGATAGAATCAGGGCAAAATCTATATACCCCCCCCCCTCACGATCTATGATTACGGGGACAAAAAAATCATTCTTCATAATACAAACATACATGTATGAGTGTATGGCGATATTTGCATTATAAACAAAGGAACACACAGAAAATATACAAAAAATTTAATAAAATGATACTCAGCATGCATTAGAAATATGTAGATATCACTAAGTAGTACAAACAAGGCAGCTGGTCAGGTAACAATAAGAGAATTATCAACCTTGCTGTGCTCTAAAAATCGATATTGGGGATCAAACAAACAAGGTGTTTTGAAGATTTCTCTTGAAAAGAAGATATTTTGAAGAAAAACTTTTTTGTTGTTCATTACGACCTTCAGACAAGCTGGTAATCCGTGTCAAGGCGTTTTAATGCAACCTGTTTAAAACTGGATCTTTATCTGCTTCAGTTTTTTTCTCTTTCTTTAATTGTTGTTAGTAAACAAGGCAAGGAAAACGAAGCAATGATTAACGCAGGGGGGATACTAATTTAAATTAGATGAGTGTTAAGTATACACTTGAATTCAAAACCCTTCAAAGTCTAAGTTGTCATGTACATACAATCCTAACTACACATTGGCGTCGGAAGCAAGTTGAAAGTGGGGGGGGGGGGGGCTATGTGTAAAAAAAAATTTGTATCCTTTTTCGTGGGGGGGGGGGGGGGTAGGTTCGAACTTCAGTACCAATTTTTTTTTCCAAACACCACCACTTTCCCCATTTTTAACCTATACTAAGACATATCTGTGGAAAGTGGGGGGGGGGGGTAAACCTCCGAAGAAATGTGCAATGTCTATACTAAGTATATATTTGGAAAAAAAGTGGGGGGGGGGGGGGGGGGGCTAAGCCCCCCATAGCCCTCCCCCCCCCCCCCGGGTTCCGACGCCTAGCATGCAGGGTGTCATTTATCGGTTAGACTAAAACATGCATATCTTTTATATCAATGGATTACACATAAATGTATTTCACAATCTTGAAAACTTTGACATCTTTTAAAAATGACAGTGTATGAATAATTACAACTTTCTTTGGGCATTCAAAAACATCAATAGATACTTTTTTCTATCTACTACACATTCGACCATACGTAAATGACTTTAGCCTAACTGGCAAAAGGCAAATTAAGTGTCGTTACTTTAATGTTTCTTTAAAAGGGGGTAAACAAGTCCATATGGGAATAAAGGGATTATGCTACAATTAAAATAACCGATTCTGTAAAACAGCATACGCATAAAGATTTCGTGCATGCGTAGAAAGACATTGTGACAATTTCATTCAGTATGAAGAAGATGGGAAAAAATCTACCTACCTAGTACTAATCTTTAAAATGCAAGTGACATATGCTCTTCAATCTCATTTATAAACTTTTATAACAATTATGCAGTCCTTTGCAAAAAAAAAAAAAAATTAAATTGCTGGTTGTATTATACATCTAGACTACATGGCACAAGCAGGGCGGTTTTATTTTGAAAATAATACTACATGCAATTTTTCCACTGGTTCACTGTTATAATTCAGTAATTTGTGATCAGCGGTTACTGTTTAGCGCGGGTTATTATGGCTGGTAAGAATTATTGCATGTCCTCTGTAATGGCTTCAAATGGCTGTTTGTCTGTCCCTCCTCTTCTAGACACTGCCTTCTGTAAAATAAGAACAAACACATCAGGGACGTGTCAATGTTACCTGTGACCACGTAATTTTTTTAAAAATATGTTATTGTGGTCTCTAAAAAAATACAGGGAGAATATAACCATGATTGTGATACACCTTTTTAGCAAAAGAAACAGTTGTATGGCTTTAAAAACCCTTGCATTCCATGTTTAAAATAAATTTTAACCCGAATTAATCGAATTACGCAATAAAATGGTAGTGTTACATTTGTAGAAACCTGCATTATTAAAGTTTACCTGCACTCTTCTCTCCGTACAAATGTCGAAGACCAACAAACAAACGGAAAGAACGATTCCTATGGCTAGTAGAATATACGCACTTCCGACTTTATCCATACCCAGAGCACTGCCCTTGAAAAGATACCCCGACTCCTCTTTCTTGTTGTCAAAAGACCTAATGTACTGCAAATAATCGTCATAGAAATCAGTATCACAAACGTTGTCCTTATTCAGCCACTTATCTGTTAATTCTTGTATCACACCATCAGTTTTCAGTCTAATGATGGCGATATCTAGATCTCTGCATATGCTGTTGTTTTTGGCACACCCAAAAGAGAAAGATTTACGTATGAAAGAATGGTGAATTAGCATTAGATCACACGGCGACATTCCTGCTAATTGCCTAGCTCCTATCTCTTCCATGATAAATGCATAATCGCCATTGCTGTTTCGAACTCGATTAATTCCCTCTGCTGTACTACCGACCATTTGATCTGGATTGTTTTTAAAATGTTCTCCAATTTTGCTATCCACCTTATCCAAAGCTTTTGTAAAGGATCTATAAGTGGACCCTCCTTTAACTGTTCCAAATTTCACAGATGATTGTTTCGAAAGCTCAGAAAATGAATGGAAGGGAGACTCCGGAAGTTGTCTCTTCCCTTCCATAATGAATACAGCAAAGGCTGAGGCCCAGGTGGCGTACAAAATGATAAGAAACAAAGACCAAAAGGCAAGTATCACTCTTGAAGACCTGGAGGTAGATTTGGATGGCGCAAGACTTCCTACAATATTGGCGTAATTAATTTTTAATTTGGTACTTTTGCAAAAACATTTGCCTCAGTTAAGTCCCTTATTTTTGCCATTTATAATTCAAGGGATTCGAACCATTTGAAAATACCTATATTTTTAATTTAATTGACAAATAACTAATATTTAAGTTTATTTTCTAGGAGAATACTTGAATATGTGATGATCAGAAATAATTAAAGCTGATGTTTTCGAAATCTCTGGTAGAGAGAAGGTGACAATTATTAACTGACTGTCCAAAACGAATCAAGTGCTAAATGGAAAAGTACATGTATGTATATGTACAGGTGAAGAACGCTAACGTGTTTTTCAATATAACTAGTTTGGAGGTATACTTTACACCAACTTCAACCTTGTAAGCAGAATCTGTAGAAGACAACCGGAACCGCTTTGGCGATGTTCTTCAGAAAAGAAGTTTCGGCTTCATCTTCCATGGGATCAAAGCTAGGAAAACAAATCGTATAGAAATAATCACACGTGACAAGATTAAAACACTGTTGCATGCATTTCTAGCTTTAGAATTATTATTGTTGTTTTAGGTGTAAAATTTGCGTCTTGTACTTACTGCATAATCAGGCCGTACAGAATTGGAATAATTACACAGGAGAAGAGCAAGGCGATCCAAACCCCGGCTGTAAAGGGCTGCAGAAAGGAAACATATCCCGTTATGGCTTGCCATCCCCTCGCAATGGGTCGCTTAAGGACAATGGAAATTCCTGATTCCATGAAGGGATGCGAGAAGTCGATGGCGGCTGCTCTCTCTGCCGTCACGGTAAGGGACGCTGCAGCAATATCTGCTTCCTACAAAGAAAAATTAATCCTTTTTGCTTTCACTTTTTATTTCCAAACTCTTGTCAGAGAAATATCTAATTGTCCTCCGCTTTCGCGAAAGCAATTAAATTCTGTGGTCACAAAAAAACCTTGCCCATAACTTTTGATTGAGAAAAGCTATGGCTTTTATATTTCACATGTGTAATTTGACAAGACCTTTTTTCAAACACAGAGAGACAAGTACCAGAAAATTTGAACCTTTGACCTCGGAGTTTTATCCACTTTTACACTAAAATTCTTAACTTTTACTTTAGCCATAATTTTTGAAAGATAAGGACTAGGGCTTTCATATTTTACAAATGTATTATTTGTGTCAAGGCCTTTCATGGATACCAACAATTATGACGTTTTGACCTTGTCCTTGGAGATTTCCGTACTTATGTAAAAACTTTAACCTTGGACGTTATCTTTGAACGGTAAAGGCTAGGGCTTTCATACTTCACATATATAATCCTTGTGAGCAGACCTTTCATTGAAATACCAAGAACTTTGACCTTTGACCTTGGAGTTTGATCTTTTAAAAACAAACCTTGACCATAACTATTCAAGGGTTAGAGCTAGGGCTTTCGAAAATACTTTACATAGTAATCCTTGTGACAGGATTATTACATTGGATATCAAGAAACTAATCCTTTGACCTTGACCTTGGAATCAAGACCTACATTTTAAAAATATGACTTGGCCATAACTTTTGAACAGTAGATTATTTTTCACATATATATCCTTTGTGGCAAGAACTTTTATTTGATACAAACAACTTTGAACATTTGACCTTGACCTTGGAGATTTCCATACTTATGAAAAAACTTTAACCTTGGCCATAACTTTTGAACGGTAAGGGCTAGGGCTTTCAAACTTCACATATGTAATACTTGTGAGAAGACCTTTCTTAATAAACCAACAACTTTGACCCTTTGACCTTGGAGTTTGATGTCCATTTCAAGAATTATCCCTGGCCATACCCTTTGAACAGGTGGTGTTAGGGATTTCATATTTCACAATCGTATTTCTTGTGAGAAGACCCTTCTTTAGGTTATAATATATTTAATTTGCATTTAAGAAAAGTTCAATCTTCGCTTCCTTGCCATAGGGGTCATCAGTGTTTAACAAACACATCTTGCTCCTTATATTGAGAAGAGATAGGGCTTTCATATTTGACATGTGCATTACTTGTGACAAGATATTTCCATGAAGGATGCTATGATTTCTGACATTTGACCTTGACCTTCACGATTGACCTTATTAAAATAAACAACTTTAGTGATAATTTTAAAATGGCATTTTATAAGGCGATCATATTTGACACAATATGTCATAAAAAAAGACATGTCATCCACAAAGACACCGAAAGCGGGGCACCACAATTCTTTGAATTTGCTTGTAATCAATTGTTTGGTAAAGGTTGTATTTTGAGCATAATGACCAAAAAAAAGAGTACATGTATTTGTTTAACTAAATGATTAAATGATTAAGTATGCAAAATCGAAACCAAGTCATCTTTTTTGGTTGTGACGTCTGCTGAGGTATTATTAGACGAACGCAGAGAAAGACAGAGGAGGACAAAAATATTCAAAACTAATCACACTACTTTAATTTGGGAATTTCTTGACCTATACTGTTGTAGCAACCGATAACCAATGGTCATTTTGACGTAGTAGTTCGAGATGAAATAACTTGATAATTTCTGGAATATTTTGAGCCAACCAAACAAAGCGCTAGGAATCATTCAAACAGTTGTGTAAAGTACTAATCATAAAGGTGTGTCCTGTAGCAAGATCCTGATCTACAGGTTCAGACCCATCTGCTTGGGGAAGGCGGAGATCGTAAAAACCAAGATCCCGAGTGGCAGTAGATGTTGGAATGAAATAAAGTGGCCAAGTTAAGGTTTTTTGCAGCCTTACTCCGCAAATGGATGTGTTCCAGCTTAAGAAACATATCGTCGAAGTAACGCAACCAACCAAGTAAATATAAGTATGACAATGTTATATGTAATCTTACCCCCTTGATTAGTTCTCCTATCATACCAGTCCAGTTGCCATACTTATTCTGAGAGCCGTACTTGAAATCTCCTACATGTTTTATGTTAAAGGTCGCATTAAGAATTGGTTCTATCCTCTTCAACAAATCGGGTATGAGGCCTTCAAATTCTGAAGGGTTTCCATCCTTTAGTGTTACAAAAGGTTTATCCTAAAAAAAAAAAACAACAACAATGAAAGTTAGTATTTTTGTGATATCTTTAAAAATAAACTTGAGTAGGTCCTGACTTATAGTCATCTTATATCTTGTTGATGAATTATGTACATGGTTGGTTGTAATTATTACACTACTAGTCAACCTTAATAACAGTCAAGTTTATATCTGATTACATGCACATATGTACACACTTATACCAACTAAAGTAGGTATGAAAAGAAAGCATACAGTCCCGTTTTTTTTCTTCCGGTTACTAGTAGTGCACAGTTTTAAGCCAGGCAGTATATGGGTGGTTATTAAAAATGGAAAGACAAATATATCTTGACGACCACCTGTAGTGAATGCTTTGAGCAAACAATGCAGATTTGACGAAACAAAATCTCAATATTTAGATATTTTATGGTGTACAGTCACGAGAACCATTAAGAAGATCATACTAATTTATGTGAATATCCAATGTAATCTGAGATATCACATGCATAATGCTATTAATAGTTATGGGCATAGATCACGCGTAAACTGTGCGTTTCTTTCTATATAGTTTGCAATAACCTTGTTGGATCTGATCGAAGCATAATAAAGACTGAAGATACTGGGTGTTCAAATAGTATATTTAATAATTTCTCATTGCAGTGCATAACAAATGCATGTATCTTTATAATAAATCGTTTACTTATGATATAGATCTTATTATTTGCGGACTTCTCTATACTGAATTCTCCAGTTTGCATGCTTCGGTTCTTTGTCAACCTTTAAATCATGATCATTCATCCCTTGACTTCATTTAAATGTTTTTTTTAGAAATTGTCATGGAGTGTAAATAATTTTATGGTACACGTTATCCACTCATGTCCCGACTAAAAAGGTACGTTTCAAGGTAAAGCAATGAGGACATATATGGTGCAAATTAAGCATACATCCATTTGCATTTCAGTCTACCTCTATACTGCACGTCTGGACGAGATATTCGTAGTAAACAATAAATAGGAAGAACAAAGATTTAAAGTACATAAACGATATAAATTGAAAATTCTTACTAGAATCGTGGTGACCCTGTACACCGTGTTTTCCTGCAATAAACAGAAACATTTTGTAAATTGAATCTACGCATATAGATTGAAAACGAAATAAAAGCTGTAAAAAATTATTTTTGCAAAAAGAAAAGCAAGATAAAAACTTACTGAAGACGTGGACGTAAAACCCAGCAACAGAAACAGACACAAAACCTGGATCTTCATAGTACAACAATGACAATGCTTGAGCGGATCTAAACAATGACTGCACCCAGGGTCGTAAACATGGCAAATAGGACACCGACTTTGTATTTTAAATGTACGACTATGGTTGGCCGTTCTACTCACAATTATTTATTTTTACTCCACTAAAATTATTTTTACTGCAGTAAAAATAAAACACTGGCCAATGCTACTCACAATTAAATATTTTTACTCCAGTAAAAATATTTTTACTCCAGTAAAATTATTTTTACTCCAGTAAAAATCATTTTTACTTCAGTAAAAATCATTTTTACCCCAGTAAAAATCATTTAATTTCTTACTGAAGTAAGATTACTCTTTGGCCACATTACTCACATTTAATTAATTTTACTGCAGTAAAAATAAAACACTGGCCATCTAACTCACACATTAATTATTTTTACAGCAGTAGAAATATAACACTGGCCTTCTCTACTCACAATTAAATATTTTTACTTAAGTAAAAATCAACCAATAACCAAGTATGTTACAAATTAGCATTTATAATAAATATTGGCGCTAAAGAAGAATTCTTAAGACGAACAAAGCAAACCATCAATGACTGTATACGTTTATCAGCCACGGATAACCTTGAAGCAGAAACCATTGACAGCATTGTTTTAAGGTAGGCATCATAAATTTGCATATTTATCTTGTTTGTTGGCAGATCCAAGATTTTTTTATGTGTTGTGAGAAAAGTTATATTTCTCAAGACCTATAGAAAATTTTCATCATGTTCATATTCCAGCTGTTATTATTTTGTACTAAAACTCAGTATCTAATTAAATATATTTTTTGTCAGGTTCGGCAATGGGTATCATGAAAAATTATTTTTATACTCACGGATCAATAGATCGGGGCGCATATTGTTTTTGTCTTGTTTGTTTGTCTCTCGGTTGTCAACAGCCACGTAGCATGGTTTTTGAAGGGGGGGGCAGCCCAGAGAAAAAAATTTTCATTTACCTGAAGAAAGTTGACAAGAAAAAAAAAAAACCCAAAAAAAAAAGAAAAAAGGAAAATTGTCCAAAGTCGGGTAGTTTGACAACTTTTTTCAGTGTCATCAAGTTCTTTCAGTACCAATTTTTAGCATTCAGTACTACATTTCCCTTATATAAATTTCCTGTAGTGTACAGAGGGGGGGGGGGGGGCTACCAACCTTTCAATTAACATTTCCTATAGTAAAAGTCAGGTTGGAAATAAAGTGGGGGGGTGGGGTTGGCAGCCCCCCCCCCCCGTTGCTACGTGCCTACTCTTAATATAACCATGTTTTTTAAAGATTATATTGTATACTGTATATCGGCAAATCCGTACAGTATAGTCCATTTGCAGTTATATTCCCTGTCTTAGGCGTAGGAAGCACATTGAAAGCCTATGTATGTCATGTCGTATATAAATGTCATGTGTAAACAGTCTGGGGAATTTTCCCCGTTGAGCTATGAGTCACCAAATATCTAACATGGACTGTGATTGGTTGATTTTCACTTGAGTAAAAATATTTAATTGTGAGTAGAAATGGCCAGTGTCATATTTTTACTGCAGTAAACATATTTTTACTGTAGTAAAATTAATTAATTCTGAGTTAAATGGCCACATTGTATTTTTACTCCAGTAGAGAAGTAAATTATTTTTACTGGAGTAAAAATAATTTTACTGGAGTAAAAATATTTAATTGTGAGTAGCATTGGCCAGTGTTTTATTTTTACTGCAGTAAAAATAATTTTAGTGGAGTAAAAATAAATAATTGTGAGTAGAACGGCCAACCATATACGACAGACACTTTAAACCTTAATTCTTCCCAAAAAAAATCGATAAGTATACTGCATTGTAATGCAAGTGGCGTAGAGGGCCAAGAAGAGCTGGTATGCGGAATTGGTTCCCATGGAAATTCCAAGAGATTTTTGGAAGACCTGGTCTCCAAAAACAACATAGATATTGTCAATCAGAAACTCCAGCATTTTTTGATGTCAACTTCACAGTACTTGTGTGTACAATCAGAATGTTTTTAATAAAAATTTGCAAATGACCAATGACAAGGTACATGTAAGTAAATTTACGAGTTCCATTTTTATTGAAAAAGCAGCTGTCGACTATATCAAAAAGGCTGGACTTTAATTTATCTTGGGGGAATGGTTGTATATAAAGTTGAAAAAACGTAAGTTTTTAAGCTGTTGATTTTGGTAAAATCTTGTGATTTCAAATTGTCCAAAAGTTCCTCGGAATTTTTAAGGATCCACATCTGATTCACACCAATTCTTGAATATATTGTTGCACAGTATTCTTGAAGTTTCTCCTTCTCTACTGTCAATATCTTAGTTAGGAGCAAAGAAAGATGCTTGGTGAAACATTTACTAGAACCTGCTGTATGTATCTTTGTTTGTGAGGATTTTATATCTATTTTATGAAGTTTCGGAATCCAGTATAGATATGGTAGTTCAAATTCACTTTGGTTCTTTGGGATATTAAAAATATTTAAAACTGGCATATGATTTTGAAGATTTCCTTCCTTAAAAAAGAATTATGAGTATAAGTTGGATAACCATTTGTAGAATTAAATCCAAGTTCTTCTAAAATACAATTTATATAATGAGCCTTACAAACGAAGACAATATTGTTACCCGCTTTGTCAGCAAGGACCAGTACGTACCGATCATGTAATACATGTATATCTAATTCTTTTCTTTCCTTCTGGATTATTCACAACAGAAGGAAAGATGGTTTTCATATTACCCTCAATCATGGTAAACACTTTTTAGAAGTTTGGTTCGGTGTTGATAGATGATATATTTGAACATGATTTCTATAACAGCATAAACTTAATTAAGATCTTCTAAATATTGATTTATACAAGTGTTGAAGTTATGCCCCTTTGCTTATGAACAGCTATACACGTAGCATCTCCTGATAAAATTATCAAATAAGTAAGTAAATAAATAAATAAATAAAATAACAATGTGTACATTCAAGGCATTTAAATAAATTTTTTGAAATAAAATTTTACACACAAATAATAAAATTTCTTTTTAATACTTATATAATTACATAAGTGAAGTATTCGTAGACAGTGTTTGTAAAAATATGGCTGTTTCTGTTGTGATTTTCTCTCACAAATACCTCTCATCTACCCCCTACCTCCACCCCACCCCACCCCCTATTCCCCACCCCCACCCCCAAAAAAGAAATATAAAAATAAAAATATTCAATACATATAGAAGTTATACATTGCAAATGGAAAATATTGGAATACAAATTTAAAAAAAAACAAAACAAATAATTTTGTTTTACAGTGCAAATAGAAAATATACAATCCAAATTTTAAAAAAAAATGCAATTCAAATGAAAAAATAGGAATACAAATGGAAAATCATAGAAGAAAATAATATAATTATACAATTCAGATAAAATATACATACAAATGAAAAAAAATATACCGGTAATATATAAAAATATATATATAGACCACAAATTAATGAAATATAAATACAAATGGAAATAAAGTTTTTTAATAAGTACATAAATCTCCAAGGTCAAAAGGTCAAAGTTGTTGGTATCCAATGAAAGGTCTTGCTACAAAGAATACATATGTGAAATATGAAAGTCCTAGTATCTACCATTCAAAAGTTGTGGCCAAGGTCAAAGTTTTTGAAAAGAAAGTCAAACTCCAAGGTCAAGGTCAAAGGGTCAAAGTGCTTGATATCCAATGAAAGGTTTTCTCACAAGGATTACATATGAGAAGTTCGAAAGCCCTAGCCCTTACCGTTCAAAAGTTATGGGCAAGTTTAAAGTTTTTCATAAGTATGTAAATCTCAAAGGTCAAAGGGTCAAAGTTGGTAGCATCCAATGAAAGGTCTTGCCACAAAGAATACATGTGTGAAATATGAAAGTCCTAGTATTTACCGTTCAAAAGTTGTGACCAAGGTTAAAGTTTTTAAAAAGTAGTTAAACTCCAAGGTCAAGGTCAAACGGTCAAAGTTCTTGATATCCAATGAAAGGTCTTCTCACAAAGATTACACATGTGAAGTATGAAAGCCCTAGCCCTTACCATTCAAAAGTTTTGGTCAAGGTTAAAGTTTTTTGATAAGTACACAAATCTCCAAGGTCAAAAGGTCAAAGTTGTTGGTATTCAATGAAAGGTCTTGCTACAAAGAATACATATGTGAAATATGAAAATCCTGGTACCGACCATTCAAAAGTTATTGCTAAAGTAAAAGTTAAGAATTTTTGTATAAAAGTGACCCCCGGGTCAAGGTCAAAAGGTCAAATATGGTGGTACTTGTCACAAGGAATACTCAGGTGAAATATGAAAGTCATAGCTCCACTAAATAAAAAGTTAAGTGCAAGGTTAAAGTTTTTGTGACGGACGGACAGAGTGACAGACTGACGGACAGACGAATAAGATTCAATGTCCCCTCGTTTTCGCGAAAGCGGGGGGACAAAAATCGAATATTGCAACGTTTGTCATGAGATACTCGAAGAGCTCGTGTGATGAAAAGATGTCCTTCGTCCGTCCTTCTGTTGATCATATAAACAACTTATCAGATTAAAGCCAGTTACTGAATTTGGGCCACATCAAAGTTTCAATGAAGTTCTTTTCTTATTATGCGCCCGGATCGATAGATCCAGGGCGTATATTGTTTTTGTCCTGTCTGTTTGTCTGTTTGTCTGTTTGTCTGTCTGTCTGTTGTCAACTTTAACCTTCACCATAACTTACAAACCATAAGAGATAGAGACTTTATATTTGAAATGCATACTCCACTAATAAAGTTCTTTCAAATGACATCAAGGTCATTGACCTTATAATCTTGACTGTGACCTATATGTTAAAAATAGCTTTTTCGAACTTTGTTGCCGCCGGGCGCATAGTGTTTCACAAACACATCTTGTTTTTCCTGTTGTATTTGCCCGTATTAAAAATTATTATTGTTCGTCTATATCTTTCTTACATAATATTATATTGTTATGCGTTGAATAATTAAAAAAATTATATTTAATAGTACTTTTGTCAAAAAACTAGAAATATAATACAAACCAGGGGATCTCAAGATTCGTCGTAGAATTTTGGTCTTTTTAAAAAAAAAAAATATGCCATTTATTTTAGAATACGTAACACATATAAAATTTGATATAGACAATGCATTGTCTTTTTAAGGCTTTTTATTTTATTTGTTTCAGAGGATTTAATTCTACAAGTGGTTATCAGTTTATATTCATAGCTCCCTTTCTAAGGAGGAAATTCTTCCAAAGCTTATGTCTTTTTTGAATAGTTTTAATATTCCCAACAATCAAAATGAATTTTGACTTACCATTTCTAAACTGGATTCCGAAACTTCATATAAAAAAATTATAGAGAAGGATGCACAACGGTTTCCATGTTCTATCAAGCTTCTTTCTTTACTCCTCACAAAAATATAAACGGCATTGGGGGAGAAACATTTAACTTCAGGGGTACTGTGCAACAATATATTCTAATGTGGTGTATAATTTAGATGTGGATACTTAAAAATCCCAAAGAATCACTGTATTTGAAAACATTTTTTTTTACGTAAATCAAAAACATGAAAATTATGACTTTTCTCTCTAGAAATAGACAACCGTTGCTACGATAAATCAAAAAATGTGTCGTTAGTAACACCTGGGTTTTTTTTCAATAAAAATGGACCTTTTACGTTTACCTTGTTATTGCATGGTCAATCGCAAAATTATTTTGTTTTTAAAAACCCATTCTAATTTACACATAATTACTCTAAAGTTAATATAATAGTAATATTTGAGTTTCTGATTGACAAAATATATGTGGGTAGAATTTATTCAAAATTTAGATATGAAAAGAAGACAAGGCCTTCAATTCTACACTAAAATACGATATATCAATTAACCATGGTTATTTCTATTCTTTTGTCCACATGATATATATCAGTGAAATTGAGATTAGAGTCTGGCACATCTATTTCATATCATTATAGATAGAAAATGACATTAAGGCTAGCCTAAAATCTGTGCTTAAATATGATGAACGTGATGGTTTTAACTTTTCAATCGTCAACTTCCATTACTTGTGCAGTAATATGCCTTTATCATCTGTTTACTGGGTTTATATCTCTCAGTTTCTTCGATACGCTAGAGCAAGCTCTACGCATAAACAACTTCTAGGTTAGTAATTATAAAGAAGTTGATGAAACAAGAATACTAGCAATCACATTTAAAGTCATCATTTCGTATGTCCTATGGTTGATACAATAACCTTGTCAGCAAATAAAAGCTATCATTAAATCAATTGGTGGCACGTTTTTCATACTTACTGAGCATTGTTGGGCTATTATTTTCATGTGCTGAATTGCCGATGAATTATCCCTTTATTTACCGATTATGACAAAGAGTAAATGGCGAGTGTGACCGGTTGCCAGGGGATGCTCACTCTTCCATGGCACCTGATCCCACCTATGATGTATTAGAGGTCCAGTTCTGGTCCCGATTTGAATTTTTGAGTGGGACGTTTGAGGTGGAATCGTTCATCCCTTAAGAAGTCGCCAACGTAGCGCAGTGTTTAGAGCTTCTGCTCTAGAGTCGCGGAGTAAGGAGGTTATCCTTATACGTTGCGGGTTCGAATCCACTGTGGGACGTGGAGATCGAGGTCCCATGTTGCAGTGGGTGTTGGCATAAAAAATATCTACACTGCCCAATGGCTCTGAGTGTCGAGCATAAATGTTTGAATTACAGCCCTCCAACGGCAATTGGTGGCGTCTCCTTACAGTGTATGAGTGAAGCGATAGATTGATCTTTAACTGTTTATGTAATGTTCTTTGTATTCCCAGATTGCATAAATAAGCATGTTTTACTCTATCCAGAAGCAATTTAAACATTTTGTTTTTTAAAAATTAGAAAATTTACCTCATTTATAAGCTTATCTGGCTAGAGTGGGCATCTCAGTCCTTTTTGCAATTGTTATCTTTATTTCGGGATCTTTTTTTCCAAAAATTATAATGATTAAGATCAAAAAGTGTGAGTTAATTGTAAAATCTTCAATATATCGAAAATGATTTTGTTAAAAATTGCATGTAAAAATGTATATTTATGAATTGCGTTCACTAATTTTAAAAATATAAATTCATTTTCAAATTGATAATATATAAAAAGGTAAGCTGTTTTATTATATTTTTTTTGTCTGTTATAGTCTTTAAAAGTTCTTTTGAAAAATGGGGTCCAAAGTTTCTATTAAATATTATTTTGTTGTAAGAGTAATCCCATGAAATTTCAAGATTTGTAGATCATATATACATGTATTTGTATTGATTCATTTATTTTCACTTTCCAGTTAATAGTTTCTCGATCTTTTGGATGAAATAACAAAGATTTTCATTTAAAAGGCAACACATTTTCACTAGAAAATAACTTCTTGAAGAAATCTTACTTCATGACATTTCAATTTCTAGAATCTCATAGTTATTAATATCTCTTAGAATTAATCTTTGAAAATAGATGACTCTTGGCAACTCTTTTATGTTGTTTTTACCCGTTTGAATGTCTTGTTTGGATGCAAAGTTTGACAATTCTCTTGTGATTAATGGTTGTTTGAAATTTTATTAAAACAAAATTTGCTACTAAACATCTGCAAACGGGCTATCTTCTGTTCTTATTGAATTGAAGGGTCACTCGATGTCAACGTCTTTCTATTCAAATGTAGGTTGATTCTGCTTGACTCAAATAAAATAAAAATTCTTCACAGGGAAATGGGTCATGTGACATTTCCATGTTGCAAGTAGTGTACATTGGATAAATTTCCAGAGAATTGCATCTGAAAGATGAATAACTGCAGCTATATTAGAACTATATGAACCATTGATTAGATGATCTGAAATCATTTTTCTTTTAAACATAAACAAAAATGGCAACAACTGAAGGCTTTTTGTTGTTTAGTTATGAAGCTTCTATAATAACAAAATAAAAATTTGCCTAGTAAAATCTTTTTTTTCTTTTAGAAAAATCATAAAACGTTGTTTGTCAAATTTTCAATGAGAAAATCGCAGGGGTTGTTGCCTCGTATAAAAGTCCCATCTTGGAGGGCCGATTTCTATGGCGCCAGAGTCATTTATATTGATTTGTCAACAGCCGAGGACCTCTTCAGACAATCCGAGAGATTCCGAATTGACGTCTACTTAAAATTTTATCGGAACGGAGCCACTCGTTAAAAAAAATGATGGAATACTGTCTGAAAGAATGAACTATTTTAATTAGAATGAAAATTCTATTTTAAAATATACTATAACACTTTCTGGAGATATGAATTAAATAAAAAATATGTGAGTTGATTTTCTCCTAAAAAATTCTTTTATTTAAAAAAAATCAGTAACAAGATCAAGATCAAACATAATTATAAACTTCTAAAAATTGTTATGTAGATACATGTGTATTCTTTCTACTTTTTGTAATACACTTTTTTTTCAGAAAAAATCGTGATTTTAAACATTTGACTTTACTTTGGGGAAATTCTAAATAAACACGAAGAAAAACAAAAACATTTTTGTGGGGAAATCTGTAAAAGGAATTTTATTTTTAAAAACATTAAGTGTACGATATTTTCAAGTTGCATACCACTGGGAAAAATTTTAGTCTAAACAAAAGAGTTTTGCATTCAAGAATTTCTTATTACACAAAACCGAGTATTTTATTAGCAGACACAAATGTATTTCTCTTTAATAAACCTACAAATGCAAAAAAAAAAAAAGTTAATTGTTTAGAAAAATTCTGCAGTATTTATCGGCAATAACGAGATAACTTTGAATGAGAATATTTTAGAAACAGGCCAAACAAGACACAAATATTTATCTAGTGTTTCTCTACTGTTTGGATATTTAAGTTACGGCACGCGAATTTCTCCACAATATCTACAAAAAAGCTTTTCTCTTGATATCAATTTGGGTCTAAAAATTAATTCTTAAGGGGGAAAGGGGTGAATAGTTTTCAGAACAATTTTAACTATAACTTTTTAATACACTTAATTCCAATAAATTTTGTCATGATATAAATTGTCCCCAAAATACATAAATGTCTCTTACATGCACATTCAGACATAAACTTCCCTTTGGAATAGTGTTTGTGCATCTTGGTAAATGTTGACCAAGCTTTCAAGCAAAGTCTACTCCGGGTACTCGGACGTCGTTCCGTGTGCGGTAGATCAAAACGAGAAAAAAATCCCTCTGTTTACAGATTATCACCTTTTTCATCCGCTGGCTAAACAATGTGATTACGGAGTGATGATACATGTATATACTAACTGAGAATAGGACTTGAAATAGTACATAAGATGACAAATACATCCTATGTCAAAATTATGAATTTTTACTTTCAAAATAATTTACTGCAAGTTAAAAAAGTCTTTAATTGAAAAAATACATATGCTTTATTGAACATATTTTAACAAATTTAAAATACATATAATATACACATATTTAGATTTGCAAAGTAAAACCATTCAAGAACTTCATAAGATCATTCAGAAAAGTGGAGGAAATTAGAATTTAGCATGATTAGTCCGTGTTTGTACAATGAATTCTTAGTTACTCCGTTACTTCATAGAAAAAACATGGTTTTCAATAAGTTAGGTATAGTTCTAGGTATAATTCCAGTCAAAGCAACCAAATCCTACCTCTAGCGATTAATAAAAATGATGATTAAAGCAATAGAACATCTCAGTACTCTTCCTAAAACGAGTCAAGGTGTAGACGCCAGAGACTTGAAAAAGCCGAAGTCTTGGTTTCAATTTTATCATTGGAGAAGTTCAGATTTGACGTAACAGTTTTTCGAGTTCTGATTGGTCACTTTCATCCCGTACATTCCTCTGTCCCATCTTGATCAGATCATCCATCTGAATACCTAACCTTTATAGGTTTTTCGTGTTTAAAAATAAGATTATTGGACAAATAAACACACACTTTTAAGGGGATTAAGATAACAGTTATTTGCGACGAGATTCGGGTACTAAGATGGAAAGCCAGCTAATATTCGACTTACATGATGTAAGTCCAGCGAAGTGGTAAAAGTCATTGTTACAAATTAGGAAACAAGAACAATATGGACAAACCGACAGTCTCAACGAAACCCGGAAATATTTCATCTTCAAAAATTGACCCAAGGTAATTTCAATTTTAATTATTTTCACGGAGTTAATTTCTTATCAATCTTTTAATCCACTTTATTTGAGTTTGTTCGTTTGTTTGTTTTTGTTATGACATTGTGTTTTGTATTTGTTTGTTTTCTTAAAGAAGAAAAGAGTTTTGATAGGCAAATTGAGTAATAGTTCTGAACTGAAAAAGAAAAGAAAGTTTTTTTTCTTGATGTCAAAAGTTTGAAGAACTATTTAGCTAGATGCCCCATTTGTGCTGTTTGAACAAATAAATATGGTTGGATATTTTCATAAATTTGACTTATTCTTTTCTAAATATTTATCATATATTTTTTTTTAAATTGAATTAAAGTAAAAATACCAGTTGATAAAACTAAATTGCAAACATCTTGTTTGCAATGATTACAAATGTTTTACCAAAAACCATATACATGTAAGTTAATAAAATTAAGATTTTTTTTCAAGCAACACAATACTTGAGAAAACTTTTTAATTTTCACTTATATTTGTACTTTTGGATTGGTGGATAGTGGTATCTGAGAATAGCCTCATTAAAAAAAGCTTGTATGATCAAATTATAGAGATGAACTTAATATATCCATAAAATTATATTCACCTTTTCACTAATATTCACACTTAAAGTCTTCTTTCGTATGTTTTTTTTTTTTAAATTTAATAAATATCTTATTTATTCATTATTTTATTTTATTCATTTCTTTCTCTGTCCTTAATTATTTTTTTTTCTAAAATAGAAAACTTCCACTTTCGCATTTTTAATTTTTTCTGAACAATAAAAATAGTGGTTACAGTAATTGTTAAGGAGTATTAAATTTGTACTGAAAACGAACTGCTTAAATGAAGAGAAAATTAGCCTAACGAGTCGACATAATCAGGGAACGCAAAATTTGGTAGTTTTTCAAATATATATATATTTTTTTATATTAAAACGTCTTGTTATTTAAATTCTAATAATCAAGCTCCATGCAAGAAAATTTACCTTTATATATACATCTTGAACTAGTTTTTTGTTTTTATACCCCCCGCTTGAAAAGTGGGAGGGTATATAGAAATCGGTATTTCCGTCCGTCCGTCTGTTACGCTTTGGGGTACCCATCTCTTATCCGCAACTCCTCTTATACCACTGAGTGAAATTTAATGAAACTTTCACAGAATTTTTATTACATATTGCCATTGTGCACCTCCTATTTTACTTTTTGATCCGACACATATTTTGGGTTTCCTGGCCAAAACAAAACAAGGACTTTTCCATTATAATCATTGGGATTTTTGAGCTCATTGCTCACAGTACCTCTAGTTTAAATATACTAATATAGTATTTAAAAGATATAATCATTTATTATTTGTTATTTGGGGAGAAAATCCTTTTTATTTTTTAGTACAGTTGCAAGACTCCTCCACCCCCTCTCTTAATATAATATTTGATATAGCAATTGTTGGTGAAATAAATCTGTAAATATAAAAGAACTTTTGTTAATTGTTCTTTGCTTTTTTTATTGAAAATAAGTAAATTAAATATTTATTAATATTTATTTTGTGATTATTTTTATCCCGATTATACGTATTCACTTGATTTACAAATTTATATGGGCTAATATATTTTTTAAAAATAAATCAAAGTGGATATACATAATGAAAACATCGTTGTGACGTTATTCTTTTGTTTTTATTATCCAAAAATTCGGAGAAAAGAAATAATGCATTTGTTTAACCAGAGACATATACAATATTATATGTCTCTGGTTTAACTTTATGATATTAAATGATTGTACTCATGTAGATATTAATTTTACTAAGTAGATCTAGAAACTTTAATTTATTTCGATGAATTCCTGGAAATTTGAAGAATGATCACTTTTTTGTCTAAAATCCTGACTCCATCACATTACCGAGATGAACGAACGACAACTGAACAAAGGAAATAGGAACAAGATTCCATGATCTCAGGAAGTGAGATGTCGATAAAATGAGGATTTTGTTACATTCTTCGGGGTGGGTGGTTAGAACCATTGTTTTCTTCATTTGATCATTATTAGATATGAGTGAATTAAAGTCGCGTGACTTTGACATGGGCGATAACAAAAGTTTAATAGATAGAACCTTTGTTTTCCCGCCACTTCTGTGGTCATTCTTAAATAAATATTATACAAATAAATGTGCACTGAACATCTACATCGAATTGTGCTTTCTTAGTGTAATCTACAAGTTTCAAACAGTTTCACATAAAAAAATCTTCATATCCTCACAGGAATCCAATAAGTATATATAAATAAGTTGATATATGTCCATTTCTTATACTCTAACCAATAACCAAAATGAATTGAGTTACTTTATATGTCAGTAAAGGTGAACTGTAAAACAATCCCCGAAGCATTGCTGTAAAATGATGAATCTAACCAGAGTAAATAACAATTTCAGAAAAATGTCTTTTTTCTAAGCTTTATATCACTGGATATCCGGAGGAATTGGTTTACTTTATATGTACGTAAAGGTTAACTGTAAACAAACCCCGAAGCATTGCTGTAAAATGATGAATATAACCAGGATAAATAACAATTTCAGAAAAAATGTCTTTTTTCTAAGCTTTATATCACTGGATATTTGCAGCATTTTTTAGAGGATACAAGGAGTAAAATGCTCTGGAAAAGTACCACATCCGATCAGAAACATTGGATATTTCCCTAATTTTTTTATACCCTGTTATATTCCAAATATTGAATTTACTTAGTAAATATAAAATTAAAAACAGTCTTTACAGTAACATTATTGGCTTTACAATTCAGCAGGTTATTGATACGCAAGATGCAATTATTAAAAAAAATCCTCATAGAATCCATACCCCGACAAATACCCCAAATACACACACTTCTCAACAAACAACAATAAACTAAACATCAGGGTCTTTTTCTTTACAGTCCATGGTTCTAGTTTTTCATTGGAATCATAATATATATCCCAAAATATTGAATGTCCTGCATTTTTATATCATCCAAAGCTTCAGCGTATACTTACATTTCACCAATAATGTTCTAAATTCTTAATATTATAGGAATGTGGAAATGTTTCTTGGGCCGATCATGTTCAATGTATTTACTAGAATACTGAAGACATTGGAACTTACGGAAACTAGGTTCCTAGAAATCGGTTAAACGGTTTCCAAACGCTAAAAGATCAGCATGCGAAATGTAAACAAGTATTTCCATCGGAACTGAAACAAAAAAAAACATTTCGTTTTCACTGAGGTTTTGGTATCATGGAGAATGCAATAGTTACAAACAGTCCTATAAACACATATACTCTTTACTATCGAAGTCGAACCATTGCATGTATCCAGAAACAAACAAAAACGTTGTTGTCTTCAATTTACCATGAATCTAAAATAAAAGAGACTAATTGTGACTTGCCTATATATACAGGTCGTGTGTTGATTTTGGTCGCACGTTTTGTGAAGAAAGAGCTAGTTCGTGCTCTCAGTTTACCCAGGCCATACAGTAGAGCACACGAATTGTCCGCCATTACTGTGCGCCTTACTCTTGAAGACACTTCAACTCTCTTAAAAATTGTAAAGGGATGTTTGTTCTATAGATCTATTGTAATACGATACACCCAAATCTGGTTGTTTTTAATGAATATCGACAAAGAAACTCTTTGTTTAGTGTCTGACTTCTTGAGCAGTCTTGTACACGAACTTGCTGTGCTTCTCTTCTTTCCAGCACACGATCCTGGTTTCTTCCAACTCAGTCGTGTTACTTGCAGGAATTATAGACCATTTAAATAATGTTTGCAACACGAATTTTTCATTTGTTCCAAATATATCCTACCTTCTCCCGAACCAAAAACCATCCACGATCAAGTATATTTTGATAGAACCACCTAAATCATTATTCATCTTATATAAATTCCTTCTCAACTAATGGGAAATTATTCAAAATAAGAAGCGAAATTAATTTTCTCTCAGAGCATAATTCCCCTTCTTAAAACTTGAATTTGTGAATTCAAATCTTGCGGTCTTAAGCATGGAGTTCATGAAAAAAGCAAGAGTCTTTTTTCGAACACGATGAAACGAATAGAAAATACAGAGAGAGGGATAAATCAACTTACATTAAAAAAAAAAAAAGAATGTGATAGACATTTTATTGTATCCCCGCTTGAAAAGTGAGAGGATATACTCTCTAGTATAGTGATCGAAATGTCTGTCCTGTCTGTCTTTTACGCTTTGGGGTACCCATTTCTTATCATCAACTCCTTTTATACCACTAAATGAAATTTGATGAGACTTTCACAGAATCTTTGTGCACCCCATACTTTTTGATTGGATAGATATTTTGAGTTTTCCATAGCAAAACATGGACACTGCGATTCTTTCTATAATATTGAAGGGTACCCATCTAATATCCGTATAACTCCTCATATACTACTGAATAAAAGTTTATGATACTTTCACAGATTCTTTACTAAATAATGCTATTGTGCACCTTTTATTTTAACTTTTGATATGACACTTATTTCGGGTCTTCCATATGGGAGGTGTGGGGTATCACTAATATTTAGTGAGCTCAGTGCTAACAGTACCTCTCGTTTCTTTGGGAATCGATCGGTATCCTTCAACAAAAATTCACAAAAATTAATTTGTAACTACTAGATGTATATCTAAGTTTATCTTCATAAAAAATTAGTTTCTAAAGTGACCATTTTTTAAATCTTAAAAAACTTTGATGTCTTTTCTAACTTATTTCAGCCTAATTTCGAACGCATACCAAAAACTAGAGGCACTGTGAGCACTGGGCTCACTAAAAGATTTCCCCAGCCTCCCATACCATTCTAATGACAAAGTCCATATTTTATTCTGGTCGGGAGACCCAAATTAAGTGTCAGATCAATGTTTAAGGTGGAGCTGCAGATAAGAGATGGGTACGCTTCAGTATTTTAGAAATTATCGCAGTGTCAATGTTTTGCTATGGCAAACTCAAAATATCTATCCGATCAAAAAATAAAATAGGAGGTCACAATGGCAGAATGTAATAAAGATTCTGTGAAAGTTTCATTAAATTATATTAAGCGGTAGAAAAGGAGTTGCTGATAAGAGATGGGTACTCCAAAGCGAAAAAGACGGACGGACGGACATCACGATCACTATTTACCCTCCCACTTTTCAAGCAGGGGTATAAATATGAGATAAACATATAATAAATCACACCCTTTTCCACATTATATCCTGTATCAGCCATCGGACCTTCGGTGCTATTGTTTATAATGGTGTTTCGGACTGATCCAGTATGTGATATGGAAAGAGTATTATTAATAATTATTCCCTATGTACATCATCCTATTTTCAAACCGTGCGTCTCCATTTTGAGTCCTTGTCATAATTGCAATGCAAATTCTAAGTGTACACAATATAGAGAAGAGTTCTACGTGTTTACAATATTGTGCATCTAAGAAATATTTTAGTTGAACATTTCAAATCTGTCACCTGCTAGTTTACTCTGTACTTAATGTTTTTAAACAAATTTCAAAACCTTTGAACTTTGCAAAAAAGCTTATTTCTGATTTATTTAATATCTTAAAAATATAAACAACATATTTCTGCAACGTGAGTCATATACTTTTTTATCAAAACCCGATTAGCGAGTCTGAGCCTGTTTCTATTTTATCTTGGAGAGCACTTTTTATCAGTTTTATAATAATTGACACATGAAACCCGTGTTTGTCAAACAAATTGTCAAAACATTTTAACAAACTGCGTGGATGGAGCCCTGTTTATATATTCCTCGTAAGATATTGGTATGAGCATCGCGGAGACGCAGTATAGCGGGGGGACTGAAGTACCCGTGTCTGCCGGTTGTCTTAGCAGGGGTAGAGAGAGATGTGTTTAGTCATCACTAAAATAACACTTCATCAGAATTTCCCATCTATTTCAGTGATGTTTGGTATGCAAGAATCGACGGTGACAAAGGCCACATATCTGAATAAAATTTGACGTAGATGGAAATTTTACTGCATCTTATATTCAGTTCATATCGCATGTTTTCTTTTAGATATCTAGTACTTATTTTGCATTCAAAATTTACACTGTTAAAGATATTTCAAAGGACTTTATAATTATTATGCTAGATTCAAGAGCTTTGTTGTAAGTTGAATGCGCTATGTTTTCCACTCAACATGCACGACCTCTTCCTTTTATACCGCCTACTTGAAATGAGGGAGGGTATATAGTGATCGGGATGTCCGTCCGTCCGTATGTAACGCTTTGGGGTATCCATCTCTTATCTGCAAATCCTCGTATACCACTAAATTTAATTATTGAAACTTTCATACATGTAGAATCTTTGTTATATAGTGCCGTTGTGAACCCCATATTTTACTTTTTGATCGGACAGATCTCTTGAGTTTGCCGTAGCAAACATGGACACTAACATCCTTTCTATAATACTGAAGGGTACCAATCTCTCATCCGCAACTCCTCCTTTACCACTGAATAAAACTTAATGATACTTTCAAAGATTCTTTATTACATATTGCCATTGTGCACCTCCTATTTTACTTTTTGATCCGACACATATTTCGGGTCTCCCAGAGCAAAACACGGACTTGACCATTATAATCATATGAGAGGCAGGGTATCATTTAGTGAGCTCAGTTAACGGTGACTCTAGTTTAAAAGCTGATACAGCTTTTAAAACTCAAGACTCACTTTTGAAAAAAAAAAAACTGTATTTATTACTAAGCATGTACTATAAATAAAAATATTTAACATGATATCTCTTATTAATTAAATTAAATTTACGTCGTAAAATGTTTTTAAATATTGTATTTTTTGTAGTTTTAAATCCAAGCGTTACCGAGACAAACTGAGAACAGAAATCAAGGCCCTGGAGTGTTTGATACCTGTCGACAGATCCTCACTTCACCGGAAGTTGGACAGTCAGACGGTTTTTCGTCTTGTTATCTCCTTCCTTAGAATAAAACTCCTTTTTAAAGGTTAGTTTACATTCATTCCAGCTAATATTCACATTTCATCTTAGTAAAATAAAGAAGATGGGTGATGAAGATGTGCAGAATGCCTAAAGCTTTGAAAAGATTTTCAAAAATCATATTCAGTTTGCAATTATGAATTAGGTATTTAAAGTTAAGTTTTCATAATCAGAATTTACGAATCTTTGATAAACAAAACTTTTTCTACAAAAAAATCTTGCCAAAAATTATTCTGTTATTGAAAAAATAATGTGGGGTCAGAGGATTAGCAAAAAAAAACCTATCAAATTTGGCATTTAAATCTTGCTTAATGGTATGACCCGATCATGACAAGGAGTGTGACCGGTCGGCAGGGGATGCTCACTCCTCCATGGTACCTGATCTCTGGTGTTTTAGAGGTCCATATTTGCTCTGCTCCTGATTTGTATTGTTTGATTAATGGGCTTTTGAGTTTGAATACTGTCCGTTATTTCTCTATGTTTCATTCAGTAAAAAAAAACTATATTAGTACTACTGTATTTATTGAAAATACCGTCTTTGTAACTTTTGTATCTACTGTCTAAACTATTATGAAATACATATACTGTATTTGCTGCGAACCTCATCATAGTAAATAATGTATTACGGTCTCAGTGAATACTACATGTATATTCACTTTGTCTTGTCATATACATGTAGTACAAACTTTATTACTGAAATCTCATTTTAATAATTGCTGTTTTACTGCCAAATTCATTTTAATAAATCAATTAGCTATCTCTTAGTAAATATTGTATTTACTGTGTCATCAAAATAACGTTTACATGTATATTTATTGTATTGTTTTGAATTTACTGGGGGGGGGGGGGGGGTAAATGCAAAATTTACATGATAGTTCATTAATTGCTGTCTCCTCCTAGTAAGAACTATATTAACAATCCCATCAAAAGTCTTCTATTTATTCCATGTTAGAAAATACAGAATTTACTTTCTTTTAGCGTTAAAGTCGTCTTAAAAATTTAGAATAAATAATGTATTAAACTACATAACTTATTCTGAGTAAATACTGTATTACCTGCAAACTTATTCCTAGTAATTACAGTGACTGTACTTACTTTCAACTTATTCATAATAAAATTGTACAAAGTGCTAACTTAATCGTAGTCAATTTGTCTATACTGACAATTTATTCTTAGTAAATCTTTATGATACTGCTAACTTATTCTTAATAAACCTTGCCTATACGTATTGCCAATTTATTCTTAGTAAACCTTGCATATTTTGCCAATTTATTCTTGGTAACTTTGTACATACTGCCAACTTATACTTAGTAAAAATTACTTTGTACTTACTGTCTCCAGCCACACTTTTAATGGCTTCAGGAGCAAAAGCTATCAAAATTCATTATAATTTTTTTCGAAAATGTATTTTATTCTTAGTGTTACATAAGATTGACATGTATTATGAAATATGTATGATACATATGATATAAATATTTTTTTCTCAAATTATTGATACTACTCAAAACTTTATTTTTTCAAATTTTAAGAGGTAAAATCATTAAAGTAAAAACAGCCATTTTATAGAGGGTTTTTTTTCAAGCTCGTACTTGATTGAGAATATTGCTTCAACAAAAACATAGAGAAGATTTTCCTCTCTTTGTTGCTCTGAATCTTTAGAGGAGTTTATTAAGGTACTTGTACCAAATATGCATCTTATCGTAAGAATGAGCAATAATTAAACATATTTTAAATTATTTGTTTAAAATTTCGCTATCAAATTCTGTAAACCACTAGATGGTTAAATAAATAATCCAGGGAAACCCACTTGAATTGGATTTGTAAATACACAAATCAAATAAGGGCAGTTAATGCCAGACTGATCGGTCATCATGGCAGGTGACACACCCAGACAACTTCAGGATTACCAGCCACACACACACTGATCGGGGGGAGCTGACTCATTAAATACTTCGGGGTACCACAGAGAGAGCTGAGTATGTCAGTCATTTCTGTATCCCCATTCATCTTCCGAAGCCTTCTTAGTAAATGTATTTCCAGTTCTCGTTATTTCATTTTTGGTAAAAGGTTAGGGTTTGCAGTCTTTGCTACCGATACCTTACGAATCGTAAAGATACACTTTTGGGGGTGGAGGTGGGGGAGGGGTCTTTCATTATGCCCTAATGCAGTTTGATGTTTGCATTTTATTTATGGTTTTCCTCGTGAACTGGAGATATTATCAAAAATTATTCCAGAGATAGAAAACTACAGCATGCGGGGCATATATTTCAAAATTATTCCAGAGATTGAATACTACCGTATGCGGGACATATATTTTAAAATTATGCCAGAGATTGAATACTACAGCATGCGGGACATATATTTTGAAAATTATTCGAGAGATTGAATACTACAGCATGCGGGACATATATTTTAAAATTATGCCGGAGATTGAATACTACAGCATGCGGGACATATATTTTGAAAATTCTTCCAGAGATTGAATACTTCCGGACGATATCGCACAGGGAGGTATCGTCGTCCCGTTGACCATTTACGACGGGATGACACGGCAAGACACCGAGAAGTGCCGTCTGTCTTAGATGGCTAAAGAGTTTTCAATTCCACTTTAACTCGGTTGAGGGGGAAATTTATCGGTGACGCTATCACCTGATGACAGCATCGATATCACGGCGCGTCTACAAACCGCTGCGGTCAGGCACGGAGCGACCGGTTCCGGCACAGGGAATTCGCACCCCACAACAACCTGTGTTGAACGATAGGGAAGGAGCTCGGGGTATTTTAATGTTGAAATGTTTGTCCAACACTCCAAGCAGTTTGTCCAAAATCTAAGCACAGTTCCTAATCTCCTTTATCAAATATTGTGCCTTGTTTTTCATAAATTAAATAGCAGAGCTTTGGAGGAATTTATTGATCAATTTGTGTCTGATTCGGGTATTATTTGCAGTGCAATTCTTCGAACTTTTCAAGCTGTACTCCATCTTCCTTTTTGCTTCAAACAATTGTTCCCTTTGAACCGACAAAAGATATTTACCAAAACTTAAAATATAAATCTTCCGTTTATACTCCTTACGTGTCTCGCTGAACCAAAATAACCTCACGCTGCATAATGAAAAAGTTTCCACCAAACAAAGACATATTTTGCAAAACATATCTTTTCCCAGTATAGCAAACTTGAAACGGTTCTTGTCGAAATCAATTTCTAGACTGTATACAGGATTTAAACGGTATAATCACGTAACCGATAAGCAGATGTTCGAATTATTTATTCTTACATTAAAAGCCATACAGATTTTCTTGTGTTCCTTGTCCCTCCTGATTAAATTTTAAATCTTAGGAAACAAAGAAAATCAAACAGACAAAAATCAAAGGGAAGAAAAATTCAATATATGTTATTGAACTGCTATAGAGAATTATATGTATAGTTGAGCTCACTGACATTTGGTGATGAGGGAATATGGTGACAATGAAATATATGGAGATAAAGAACGGTATTCAAGCTCAAACATTTCAAATAGATGCAAGTTTACACACTGTAATTTCTCTCTCTCTCTCTCTCTCTCTCTCTCTCTCTCTCTGACTCCGTTTTTATTACTTTTTTTTGTATACTTGTTTCAGAATAAGAATATAGAGCATGTAAGGCAAAATAAGTTACATGTAACTCATAATTTATCAACAAAAATTATGTATTAAAGTGATATCACTTGAGTTTGTATACATTTGAATTTAAATTTACAGCATACGAAAAAGTCACACCTTCGTTGCAAAATGGGGAAGCATGCATTAAGGAAGAAAGGCATAGGGATGTGGAGGAATTCTTCAGCGGCAGAAATATATTTCAGGTACGTTCAATACATCATTTTCTTTATCTATCCAAATCAAAACTAAAATGTAAAGTGAGTTTCCTGTTACATAGAAAACGTAAGTGTTAGCTGAATATTTACAATAAATGAACACAAGCAATATATTGCATTGCATTTATTAAATGAAATACATAGAACTGATTTAGTTGAAATACAAATGAAATACAAATCTAACAATTCAGATAGAATATTTTAATAATTTAAATTTATGATAACTTCATCAAACTTTCGACCTCTTTTTCTAATTGTCTGACAACACGATGGTTCATAAAAAGCAGGTGCCCGTTTGGCAAAAACCGACTTAGAATAAGAGCAATTTTGTCACTTTTCATTCTCGCTTCCGAAGGTTGATTCAAAACTCGAACATGTTCCTGAATAAACCTTATAAGAATTTTCAAAACATTCTCTGCAAGAAGTCTGTTTTCTGATTTTTCACACACGAGTGTAAATCCAGTGTTTCCCGCTCCTAACCAGAGAGCGATTCTCTCGACTACAAAAGGGTTACCCTCCGGGAGCCGAACACAACCAAACTCAAACTCTGGGAGGGTGTCGTCGTTACCCATGCGTTGAATATCATCCTCTACGGTCCGTGAAAGAACAGCCTTTCTAAACTGGTACTCAGAGTGAACCTAAATCATATAAATATCTAGTCTGTAACCATTAATACTTTGAAGAGATGTTTAGATGAATATTTTCATTAAAAATAAACAAAAAAAACTATAACATATTCACAAGAGTAGGTACTTTTATCACATTAAATCTATATGTAAGTTCTTCATTTATTAAGTACATGAATAAACAAATCCATACTTCTATATTTTTACCAGAAAGGGGGAGGGGCACATGTATTTAATTGTTTACATTTGATATTGTTTACCTCGTTAGCTATCAATTGAATATCATCCCTTCTCCGATTCTTGTGAGTTGTGTCATCAATTTCTTCAGTGTATGTTACATCTTGTCCATAAACATTGTGATAAAGGACACGACAAGGCCCAGGCAGAAGTGTGTGGATAACAAAAGCATAAACCATCTTGTTTATTTACATCGGAAATGCTAGAGTTGTATGTAAAATTAGAATATAGTATGGGCTATTTATTTCCGATTTTTTCCTTCAGATTCTTGATGGCTTTGTCTTGGCCGCGACAACTGACGGGACTCTGTTATATGCTTCAGATAATGTTCTGCAGTATCTAGGATTTAATCAGGTAAATTTGTAATTTATCTGATTTATTATCAAACTTTAAGATTAATCAATATAGCGAAAGTGCTCATTTAATTTAAAAAGAACCGAAATTCTCCAAATTATTATTGAAATCATTTACTTCGTATGTTCAGGTGGATTTGATGCATCGTTGTCTGTACGGCATTGTACACCCAGATGATCACGACAATATGAAAAATGTTTTAGAGCGACACGTCACTTCCGTTACACAGGTTAGTAAAGTGTTTTGTTCGAAATGTTTTGTTCAAATTCTTGCTTTACATTCATAATCTTTTCTTTCAATGGAAAATTAAACGGAAAATTTCAAGAATAGCTTATGTTTAAAAGCATGATAAAGTTTTATTTATTTTAGATTTCAGATAACTTCCAGTCAAAGAATACGAATATATCATTCGTTTGTCGAATGAAATGTTTTAATGGCACTTCCGCTGGTTACTTGGTAATTAAATACCAGTATAATAAATCACTTTGTAAGATCTTTAAAAATCCTCCAGAACCCAAAACTTTCGATTAACTTTCTTATCCTGACCTCCATTATATAATTATTTTTCCTTTCTTCAAGAAAATTCACTGCTCTGGGAAAATTGAAGATATTCCAGAATTTTCACTGAAAAATAGTCGAAACCAGCCATACATCACGCTGCTCTTTTGTCAGCCATTTATGTTGACCGGAAATGACCTCACTAATGACGTTAAACAAAATGTCTTCTGGAGTAAACACGATATGGACCTTACCATTCGAGAACTGGATAAAAAGTAAGATGACGCTTTACAAATGGCAATAATTTTAAAGATTGTTTTTAAAATCGTGTTTGTAGATAATAATATAAAATGTTAATGTTTTTTTATTCAATAAAGAGCATCTGATATAATTGGATACAACGCCGATGAACTTAACGAAGTCACACTCTACAAATACGTCCACCCTGAAGACCTTGTAACATTTGCTGCTTGTCACAAAACATGTAAATCAAGTCAATATTTTTAATTAATAAATGCCAATACAATACTAATGAAATACTTGATGAGAAAATAAGAATCGTTCTTTCAGTAATGGAGAGCACAGAGATCCAAACGATGTACTTCCGCATCGAGACTCGGAATGGGAAGTGGGTTTGGTTACACAGCAGGGGAAAGGTCATCAGTAAAAACTCGAAGAAGTTTTCCATTGTGTTCACGCATTGTCCCGTCAGGTAAGCGGTCACTTTTTTCAATTGAGTTGTTTTGATCAGAAATAATCAATTTTCTGATAAAATGTTAATTTCTTGTTATAGAGAAGAGGACAGTACATTTTTACAACAGGAAACTGCACTTCGTCACCGATACGCCATCGGCGACCTTCAATTCTTTCTACAAAATGGCCACTATAGTAATGGTGGCAATAGATCTGACCCAGAAAACCACAATGAAGACATTCATGGGATGCAAAAAGTCAGTAACTTCTGCACTCCACACATGGGATTTACTGAAGACGTTTCACTATCTTTTTATACACCGCTGGTAACCTGCCCATCCAGTTGGCATATGATGTCAGACCGCCATTCCCCAGTCTTGCCCTCCACGCATGTTGCACACAAAATCACACAACGCGAAAAGCAACTTCAGTTTCAGGAATTCAAACGACGACAGCAGATAGAGAAGACTGTGATAAAGACTGAGTACAGTATGTACAACCCTATGCAAAACTCTTGCCAACAGTATGTTCCATCATCTGCTGACTCTTTTATGACCTTCAAACCATGTCATAATGGAACGCAAATGATAAAAGCGGAACCACAGGAAAAGTTTTACACAACCTGTGGTCGTGCGATGAACTACCCCAATACCATGTTTTTCAACCCTTCTGAACAAACCCCTCAACCACATTGGAATGCAGCAGTGCCACCACATTACTCCGCTGCAACACCCAATGTTAACGTCTATAATTTTCCTCCTTCGCCGCCATATTCTCCCCAAAAAGTAGCAAACTATTCTTTCAACCAACATATTTATCCCCAACAGGGTCACAACCCAACGAATTTAACATGTGTTCCTCAGCCAGTGCAAACCTTGCCAGATCAGTATGACAGAAGCCAAAACAATACTGGATTTGCTAATTATACTAATTTGCCTATTGGTCATGTGCAAAACCAGTATTTTTCGAATGGATGCGTGAAACCAGATAGAGGAGTCAAGTTTTCCGTCCGATGCAATGCACAGGAACAAAATTCATATTTCTCTCCTCAAGTGAGTAATTTTGGAGTTTTTCAAAATGCAAGTAACATTGCCATCACAACCATTGCTGGGCAATCTTGTGCCATGCCGCATAGATTTTGTCCCGATGAGAGAGTGGAATACGATATCGAGGCCTCCATTCACATGAAAATCGTGGAAAATCCACGAAACAGAAGAGGTGTGCATCAAAAAGGTGAAGTTGACCTTCCGTCCATAGGGAGTTTCTTGGAATACTTGAATGACTCTTAACTAATGATTCTTAATGTTGCAACCGTCCTTGTGTCAACTTTATTATATGTATCACTGCTGTCAATAGATGTTAGCTTCTGAATACATTAACACATATTTCTGAGGCAGTTCTTGAGGGAGACATACCGATCGAAGTACAGATACATTATTCTATGATTTTTAGTGTAAAATTTCACTTGAAATATTTACGTGTAATAGTTTGACAGGATTCGTAGTTTTGGGCTTTAGTGCTCTCCTTTTTGCGCCAATTCCTAAAAAAAGTCATTTATCTGTTTCCATGCAAATATAAATTGTTGGTATTTCTATACACTGTATCTTCATTGTCCTAAATGGCATTTGGCGTACTTTTGTGGTGAATCATGAATGTGGAAATGAAAAATAAAAGTGAAGCATGTTTGCGTCGTCTTTAAGGAACAATTTTGAGGTTCATAATCAAGAAACAGAGGAGCCTGTGTTCTGTTAAGCATAAAAAAATAGCAGTTGTTATTATCCGTTTAAATTTGTTTTAACATCTAATTTACATGTGGAACATTCCGCCTACCTATCAATACAAAGGACTTACGGTGGATGTTTCTGGTCGATAAGGGTTGTTTGCTCTTTTTAGACACCTGATCTGAGGTGTAAATCTGATTTACATTTCCAAATATTTTTCTTTAAGATTCTATCATGTTGTAAATTTTGAATTTTTTAGGGGGTAAATGCAAAATTTACAACATACTAGTAATAGTTAAATGACAAAAATAGGTGGCAAGTCATCAGATTGATTGATTGATTGTATATTGTTTAACGTCCCTCTCGAGAATTTTTCACTCTTATGGAGACGCCACCACTTGCCGGTGCAGAGCTGCCAATTTTGTCCTATACTCGGCACTGAGGGCCATTGAGCAGGGAGGGTTCTTTTTCGTGCCAGCACCTACATGTACTGCCACACGGGACCACGGTTTATACGGTCTCATCCGAAGGACCGGTCTCCACGTCCCACAAAGGAAATGTTAATATGAGAAATGAATTCAATTTTTCAGAATTCATGATGTTCATGAACTACAACGCTTCAAACCTGCCTAAAGACCACGAAGCGCTAACGCGTTTCATGAAATATGCACGTGTGAAGTGTGGTGATTATACGTATATCCTCATGGATTCTCAAAAATTTCAATTCATTTTTTAAATTGACTCAGGATGACGATGTCCCACTGAACTTGAAATAAACTAGAGGCACAGTAAGCAATGAGCTCACTAAGTGATACCACCGCCTTCCTTATGGTAATAATGGCAAAGCCCGTGTTTTGCACAGTGGGAGACCCGAAATTAGTGCCACATCAATAAAAAAAAAATAGGAGGTGCACAACAGCATTACGTAATAAAGAATCCGTCCGTCTGTTATGCTTTGGAGTACCCATCTCGATCCGCAACTCTTCTTTAACCACTGAATGAAATCAAAAATGAGACTTTCACAGGATCTGTGTTACATGGCTTGGTGCCACTGTGCACCTCCTATTTTACTTTTTGATCGGACACATACCTGGGGTATTTTGGGTTTCCCAGAGCAAAACATGACACGGCCATTTTTTTCTCTGTAGTATAGAATGGCACCCATCTCTTATCCACAAGTCTTCCTATGCCACTGAATAAAATTTAATGATACTTTCACAGATTCTTTATTACATAACGCCATTGTGTACCTCCTGTTTTTCTTTTTGATCTGACACATATTTCGGATCTTCCAGTGCAAAACATGAACTTTGCCGTTATAACCATATGGGAAGCGCCGGATATCATTTAGTGAGCTCATTGCTCACAGTATCTCTATTTCAATTTTTTTCTTATTCATGTAGTAATATTCCATTTGACCTGAATATGGCGTCCTCATCTCCCAGCTTTTTCGATAGTCAAGAGCATGCTCTGAGAAACACTAATTTCTTAAACCGAGTCAGACTATTCAGTGATGTTTAGTTGATATTCGTTGATAATATAGGGATTTCAACAACCTCAGTATACCCCCAGTTTGAAAAGCGGAAGGGTATATAGTGATCGGAATGTCCGTCTGTATGTATGTACGTCCGTCTGTTCCCATCGCTTAAGCGCAACTCCTCTTTTACCACTGAATGAAATTAAATGAGACTTTCATAGAATCTTTGTTATATAATGCCATTGTGCTCTCCTATTTTTATAAATTACTTTTTGATGGACACAAACTGGGTTTCCCAGAGAAAAATATGAGCACGGTCATATTTCCATAATATTGAAGAGGCCCATCTCATATCCGCAACTCCTATAGCACTGAATAAAATTTAATGATACATTCCTTACATAACGCCATTGTGCACTTCCTATTTTATTTTTAATCTGACACTTCTTTCGGGTCTCCTAGTGCAAAACATGGATTTTGCTGTTATGACCATAAGGGAGGTGGGGTATCATTTAGTGAGCTTTTTGCTCACAGTACCTCTAGTTTAAAGTCGGTCAGCATTTTGTTAATTCTATGGTCGTTATAATGACCTTGTTAGGAAATACATGTACATGTATTTAAAACCTATCACTCTATCGTATTTTGACTGACATAATACCAATTGTAAGGGATATAATTATGTTTTATAGAAATTTTATCTAAAGAATATTCCGTCTATTTTATCAATACATAGGGCGCGCGATGGGTGTGTTGGTCCTCCGGGGAATGCTTATTCCTCCTATGGACATGATCCCACCTCTGAAATATACAGAGGCCCGTGTCTCATGTCCTGTAGATTTTGTTTGTAGGTTTTAATGAATTTGATCACTGTTCGTTATCTTCACCTTTTCAGTATAATAGTATATCCCCAAACAAATTTGATACATCAACAGTTGTTGATAACTGCATGCTTATTCGGGTTTTTTAAACCATTTCAAACCCTCGCTTAAATTTAAAAGCAAACTATCAGTAGAAACTAGTTTGATATATATAATATTTTCACTGATTTTGAACAGGGATGACTAATTATAACCTAAAATATATAAAAATTGCAAGTTTTTGTTGATGTTTAAATACCGGTATGAAATTTGTGCAATGTTCTAGATAAATCATTATAAATTTTGCACATATCTTTAAGAGTATATTATTAACTAAATTCTACAAAACATGTATTTCATAATTTAAAGCATTAGTAAACAGTTTTCTAAAGGAACATAAATCTTTTTCCATTGCTGATTTTTTTCCCAAAAGGTTTGTGTTATTTATCCTAAAACAAGTAACATTCAGGAAAACAATTCTTTAAAGAGCTTATTTCGTGGTGTTTCTGTAGAACTTAAGGAAAAATGAAGGACCAAATGTCTATCATTTAAAGACATTTAAGAAGTGATCTGGTTATTCGACCTGTCAACACGTACGTCTATGACAATCATTTTACAAAGAACTGCCCGCTGAATTTAAAGAGACCTTTGTTTCTCTCGTATCTTTTGTCGACAGATTACATTTTATCATTAAAATCTTTTTTTGTGTGTACATGAAACAAAAATGCCATAGTACGTCAATTCTTATGTAACGAGATACTTTTCTTGAAGAAATAACGTTATCGATGTAGTGAGAAACTGCACATATATGTAGAAAATCTCTGGAGTGATTATGTCGGGTCCAGTTGAGGCCGAGGTTCAAGATTCCAAACCATCAGATCAAGTTATTGAAGGAGAGGGATCGTCTGATCGAAAAAAAGAAAGTCCACACAGACAAGACGATGAAAATAAATCAAACGCTGAGATAAAAGAGCCGAGTTCACTCAACGTGGACAAGAATGCAAAAGATGGACGACCTAAATCAATGGCGAGTGACACAAAGCTTGAAAAGAGGGTAGACTCAGAAAAGTCTCTGAAGCCTGAGGAAAAGGTTGGATCTAAGCTGTCCTTGAAGCTGAATAACAATTCATCTGAAAAGAGCAGGGAAAAATTGAAACCCAACGGCAATGATACAGGGTTTAAAAAAGATGTAGATAAAAAGAATGGAGACTCAAATACCAGTAATATCCAAACTAGAGAAGATAGGAAACCTATTAAGGAGAACAAGAAATTAAGTGCAAAAAATCGCCCGCCTCATCCAGAACGAAACTACCGGCAGTATCTGCCAGACAGTGAAGAAGACATTTATAAGTACGACGGAGACATAACTATTTGTCCTATCTGCAAAAAGGAATTTTCTGTACCAAAGCATCTTCCATGTTTGCATACGTTCTGTGAAAGTTGCATTGGAGATTACTTCCTGAAAATTCAAGGAAATGCAAAATCTTTTCGTATTCGCTGCCCCGTTTGTAAAGAATTTCAACCTGGAAAAAGGTCAACTGTTCCTCCCAGAGAAGTTGCTCATCTACTGCCGACCAATCATTTTATTTGGAATATTGTTGCTAGACGAAATATAAAGAAGTGTATTCCTTGCGGAAAAGATGGGAAAACGACACCATCAGAATTCTGGTGCTACTTTTGTACAGAGTCCCTCTGTAATGATCACGCTGCCTACCACAACAACCTGACTTCACGTGATGTTCACCGGGTTCGAAGCATCAAGGAAGTTTCCAACGACGTCGATGCAGCGTACACGCCAGGATTCTGTGAAGTTCACGCTCTTCAGAAACTGAAGTTTCACTGTGAGGACCATGATGTCGCAGTTTGTGACACTTGCAGAAAAAACTACCATCGCGAATGTCCAGGATTGGTCACTGCTGATTCTGAAGCAGAAGAACTTCGAAACAACGAATACACACAAGAATTAAAAGATAAACTGCTAGATTTGGAAAAGAAATCGGTGGACATGCTCGACAAACTTGGCGAAAATTTATCCGATCTGTTAAGTTATCGCAAAAACGACGAAGATGCTATCGCTGAATTGAGGATGAGAGTTTCAAATCATTTTAATAATCTGGAAAAGAAACTAAGGGAGGAATTGACCTTGAAACAGAAAGAAAAAAGAGTTCGAAATTCAAACCGAGATCGGAATCTTTGAGAAGAAGAGAGAAACGCTTTTATTTTATCAGAGTCTGTTGGAGCTATTACTGAACGAAGGGATCGGGGTGCAATTATTTATTGAACTGCCAAGTATAGGACAGCAGTCTAATATCTTAGCAGAGAAAATGCACCACAGAACATTAATCATGCAAAATAGTTCCATCCACGTTGAATTTAACGACGTTATCGTCAAACTGGATTCAATGGGAAGCGTTGTCGAGATGCACACGAAAATCAAACCAGAAGTTCCGTACGTACCGGGCTCTGGTAGTTGGAGGAAACTGGAACTTCAATCTCCTCAGCTTACACCCAGGTCGGAAGCTCTTCACATGAAGTTAAAACAAGGGTTTCTTGTTATTAGATTTCAGAGTAGCACAATCACCGGTGCCACAGTCATCGAAGGGCGCTTGGTCTTGGCTGACTATATCAGCCGCGAGATTCGGGCCTACTACGACAATGGAAATCGGGATAACTCGCTTAATATTCACCATTTACAAGGGAACCCTTGGGATCTTGTAGAAGTTCCTACTGACCGAGATGGTTACACTCTGACCATAACCTTTCCACAACAGCGAAAGATAATGCTTCTCCAGTGGGACAATGCTGTAGTATTTCAACAGCTCCACTTGACCAAACAAGAATGTTACGGCATCACTAACGTTGGAAACATTGTCATTGTTGCTTGCTTAACACATTTAGAGATTTGGATAGTTGAATATGATCTATCAATGAAAAGAAGATCAATATTACAAGTGACTGGAGAAAAAGTCCAAAACGTCCACCCGGCGGATCAAAACCGGATATATTACTCCGATTCCTGCAACAATGGATCATTTTATTGCATTACCAATACTGGAACAATCGTGTTCCAGTACGACCATCCGGAGTTGACGTTTCCGAGGGGCATTGCCACCGACAGAGATGGCAACATTTACGTCGCTGGGTACAAATCCAACAACATCCATAAACTCTCTCCAGAAGGAGAGCTCAAGCAGCTTATTGTGCCACAAGTTCAGCTGTTTTATCGTCCTCAAGTGCTGGTTGAAAATGTAGGGTCCATATTTGTTGTTTATGGAAAGCACAAAGTTTTGGAGTTATCATAGTTGTATAAATTCATTGACTGGATTCAAAGGCAGCATGCAGCATGTCAGAGCATGTTTTGTTAGACTGTCGAACACTTAGATATAGCTTGCTGGTCTTGGCTGAGGTTAGGATTTCCAATGCAAAGCAATTGTAGCATAAATATCATCATAGCTGTCAATCAGCTCAACAGTCCAAGATTATACATGTATTATTTTGGGTTCACTTACTAAAAACATTGGAAATATCTGACTTCCCGGTATAAAAACAATAAAATATTTCGAACATATATTTTTACAGGATTTAATTATGTTGCAGTGATCTATACTACTGGTATTGTTTTCCGTGAACCCAACTATACTCGTGATATTTAAAAATTCCTCTACATATTAGACAAAAAATTAGTGTTAAACAATGAATTTTTTCAATGGGTCAATTTTTCTTTTGAAAACCTTAAGATGTCTTCTTGTCCTTCATTAGTACATTATATTTAAGTACGACATTTCAGAGGAGTGAAAACTTTAATACCATGGCAAATCAAAACATTTTTTAAAGTTTTAAACACCAGTCCTCCAAACAGAATATACTTGTATAGGACAAACTACTGCAAACTACAAACCACAGAGAAAAATATTAGAGGGGGGTCCAAAAACAATCGTAAGAAATTTCTTAAACCAATCAATATACCCATAAATACACAAATGACTTATCTTTAAGTTCAATTTTAAAAAAAAATAATTCTAACAAAATTCTTAAGTAGTTCTTAAAATTTTAAGAAAAACTTAAAGTATACAAAATCAAAATGACTGCCATTTGATTTTACAGATGGGTTTTATAAAGGAAAGAAGAGTTTAGCTGAATACAGTGAAGCTGAACTTGTAAAAGGATTTTGTTTGGATTTAGTTGGTATTCTTTTCATTGATAGATATCTTGAGTAGCTCACAGAGAAATCGTGCAATAATCAACCTGCAAAAACTTTTACCGACTCTTACATTTTTTGCCACTGGTAAAATGCAATTATGACTTGGGTGTTTCAAAGTCTACTGTATCTAGGGCTATTGCAACTATTATAAGTCATTCTTCCCTGGGAATAGTAGCCCAGTTCATTTAATTCTTCTAGATCCTTCTGTCATGCATATCAATCAAGCTTAGCTAAGAAACTGATTGTGCTGTTTCATTAAATTTTCCAATATGGCAAAGGGAAAAAAACAGATCCACACCAAGTATTCAACGAAGATATCTTTTATTGCCAGAATGTAAAGATACAACAGCTTTTTTATTACCAACATAATAATTGAGTAATTTTCTATTCACATTCGATTCCTTGTCAATTTTCTGATTCTTCTTATAGAGGTTAGCGTTAGAATTACCACTTTCCTCCCTTGCCACCCTTCTTTTTCCTTTTCTGTGCCTGGGCAGGTTTCTGTTGGCGGGGACCCTGAGCAGCGGGGGCAGGAGATGGGGCAGTGGTGGGGCTGGCTGTGGGTGCAGTGCTGGGTTTTGGTGAGTTGGGGTCACTTCCAGGTGTCTTACTAGCATCCCTGTAAGAAACGAAACAAAAACTCAAGTTAATCTTCATCCATGAAGAAATATCGAACTTGTTAAACTCCAATTAACACTGTAAGTATTGACAATAAGACTTTCTCTCATTTTATACTCACAAACTGTCAGTAATTCCACTGGTGGCACCTTGTGGACCTTTACCTGAGTAGAATACAGACATTGATAAAACACAGAATAAACAATATTCAAATAACATTCCAAATTAATTCTCTTATTAAGAAAGAACATGACAGAGTTCCCAATATCTTACCAATTTCCTTGCGTTTGTCCCGTCTTTTTCCCCTGTAATACGATCTCTCTCTCCTTGGCAGCCATCTTTCTGGGTCTATCTCAGCATCAGGATTCTTAGGCATCTTACCTGCAAATGTGTAAATCTTTGTTGTTATATACATTTTTTATATTTATTACACAGTGAATTGCATTTCTAGGTATACGTTTAGGGTGTTATTTGCTTGAAGTAGTAAATTGCATTCTGGTCAATCAATTGAGGAAATGTGGAAGTTTTGAGCAAAGGCAATAATGTTTAGTCATTTTCTACAATATAAAGTAATTTGACTGTTTTTGAAATTTTCAGTAATGTACTTGTGTGTATCATTTTTCTAGACATTTCAAATGCATACTAGCAAAACTATTCTCTTGTCTACTGGGTATATGCATAATTGTACATAAATAACTTTAACACTTATTAACATGATTCGTATCTAGTACCTTTTCAAACTCTTGAATAAATAACACCTGAATGGGTTTCTCACAGTGCTAGGTACCTATGTACTTACCCTTCTTCTTCTTCTTTTTCTTCTTCTTGACAATCACATCACCAGCCCTATAAAAAAATATATTAATGTACCTGAATACAGTAAACACAGAAATTGTTGTGTGGGCAACATTTTACAGGTTTTACACATGGATGAATATTTGTGCAAACATGTAGGAACAAATTTATTACAAAAATATCTGTAAAACTAATTATGATGAAGTGCAATTTAAATGGGGGTTATGTTGTGCAAGTTTCTTTGATACAATATTTTATATAAAATTTATATTTACAGTAAAAATACAATTTACAACAAATTGTACATTAAACAATTCAACAAATATTAGTAAAATTTATGAAGATATTTTGTTGAGAAATCGTCCATAACTTCTAAGCATATATATCCTGTGTGTACATAAATTACAGCAATAATTGTTCTAATAAACAAATGCAGATCACTTCATATAGGGGTAAATAAAATCACAGTGCCATTTAATAACACTGAATCACCATTACATAGATGCAGACACTTACGGTCCAGGTGATGGGACTGTGTCTGTTTTCTTCTTCATATATTTAGGTCCGAGCGTACTGAAGGAAGACTCAAGCTGATCCACATCAATATCCTGAGCAATCTTCTCAACAGAGGGCAAGTCCTTACTGACACTGATGCAGGGTTAAGGAAACCAAGCATCAGATTAATACTACAAATCTCCTAGGGCTCAAAAGCAGTGAAAATATATGTAATGTAAACCAACTTTTATTTGCATGCGAGAAATAGCCTCAATTTTGCTATAAACTCTAAGTCGCAAATATTAATCACTGTGAACTATTTAATTTGCTTTGTATTTGTAGAGAATATTTCCTCAATCCCAAAAACTAATCTTCACAAATTGATTTCAAACTGACAAATTGCGAGGAATAAATGACACAAATAATAGTTGGTTTACAGGTTATCTCAGATTCTTTTGATATAATTTTACACATACAAATTATACATATTTCAAACAGACTTTTGTGTCTTATAGAATGTTCAATGTTTAATACAAGTGGAGCAGAAGGATACAGTTTCGCTTTCTCGGGATCAAACTGGGAGTAGGCTGTGATCAGCTGAGCCAGAATCCTAGGATCATCTGGCTTCTTCCTGGCAAACAAGAATTCATTGTCAGTTTAAAAACCTGTTTTTTAAATGTTAAATTTCATTTAATTAAGGCAAACTAAATATCCATTTATCTAATACAAAAGCCTAGTATAACCTACAAAATATCTGTATCATTTTGCAAAGCGTATTACAAAATTCTCATTTAAAATTACAAATTTACACATTTTTTTTCATTGGTATCAATGGGAGAAAACAAGACAATGAAAAAACTCTTACTTTCTCAGCTCTTCTAACATTTTAGCAGCCTGTTGAGGACTTCCATTCTTTAGCTGGAAGTCAGCATTGGCTCGCATAAGTACAGGGAGAGAGGGTGACTTAGGCTGAAATAACAGATATACCAACATATAAATCAAAATCTCGAAAGGGTGTTAACACTTTCATCAAAACTAAAGACTTTTTCAAAAAGCTCCAACCAAGAAGACTTTTACCTGGTTCTTGTTGTACCAGTCCACTGTCTGAACCAACACTTCAGATGCCGAGTCCTTGTCTTCTTGATTCAGATACAGAGTCACTAAGGCTGACACCTACAGCAAGTCCAGACAGTCATTATATAGCAAAACACTTCATTACACATTTAGTACATGTACTTACTAATCTCTTGAGCAGAGTTGTTCCTCTTTCAGACACATCAACAATTGGGTACCATCATTGACCAAGATTTTTTATGAGTTAAAAAAAAAATATTTTTTTTTACCTGGTATGCAGTATTAAAATATAAAGATGAGATAAAGACGTACCACTCCTGGTTTGTATCTTAGATCCCCCAGTGACTTGAGTGAGTTACAGGCTTCATACACATGCCCCTGGGTAAGGTACAGCTGGGCCATCACTAGTCTGGTGGTCAGGGCCTTATCTGGGTGACTCTTGGCATACTCCTATTAACAGAAATCTAATCAAGTCATTTTGGTTTACAATTAAAATATTGTGTAAAATGATAAGTTGTGACTTTCTTTATATACTATTATTTTGTTGTTGTGAACCTTTCACTTGATACTGTTGAATCATCATCATTATCAAGGGTAAATAATCTTGGGCATCCAAAATTTTTCTGAATTGTTGAGACACGGTTTTCTGTATATACAGAAGATTCAATAAATTGATACTTAAACAAACTGATTGTTCATGGAGATGTAAATTCTTGAGTAAAGGCAACAAAAGAAATATATAAATATTATCAGTTTCCTACAAACAATGATGATTCCATGGTGCTGGGGTAGGATGGGGTGATATAACAAATGGAGACAAAAAGACCCCCTCTCCTCTGACACTTCCGCTTTCCACTAATACCTCATCTTATTGACACTTTTTCCTACTAGCACTTACATTGAGAAGGTTCTTAGCATCCTCTGTTTTCTTCTCCCTCACAAACTGAGCCGCTTCTATCAGTACGGGGGAGGCCATATCAGGGTACTGCTTCTTCAGCTTAGCGGCAAGGCCGTGACATTGCTCACCCTGTAAGTAAACTATTTTTGCTGGATCACCTGCACAAATTCCGTAAAATTCCCATAAATATGCAAAAATAAAGTATGCTTTTTTTCCTTTAGCATAATAAATGACATGAAAGAGCTCTCTTAGTAAGAGCAAATTAAGAACAAAGATTACCCTAGAGTGATAGACATTTAGTAGGTATCTGTAGGAACCATTAATGAACAAGGAGTCTTACCTGATTTGTGTACATATGAAGCAGACACTGATTGACGTTTACTGAACACTTCTGGCGGGACGTCAATTTCTGCTTCAGGTTGTCTCCTGTGGCAAGCTTCATCTTCTTCTTGGAGTCAAATACATTTTGATCCTATCCAAATCACGTTAAAGGATTAGACTATTGTTTAGGATGGACAGAAATTTATATCAAAACTTGACAAGAATTAATAATTTTCAAATTTTACCTTATTCAGGGTCACAACATTGTTGGATGCTACTGCTAAAAGGCCGATGTCATCTGGTCTAAATATTTAGATAAAGAATTGGGTATATTTTCTTTAATGATTGAAGCATCACTTAATAATTTGCTTAAACTTTTTGTTATGACAGACTTAAAAGTAATGAAAAGTAAAATGTCAATTAATTTTTAAAGAAGTCCTCCTCAGATACCTGCTTTTCAGAACCTGGTTGTACAGCTGGAGAGCTTCTTCATTTCTGCCCAGTTTTTGCAAAACAAATGCCAGCTGAACCCTAAATACCAGAAGTAATGTTTAAAATTATAAAATTGATGGATACATGTTTGATAATCATGATTATAATTAAATTAAATACCATACATGAAAAGAATCAATTCCAATTTGAAAAGAAATAAAAAATACTTTTGCATTTCATTTTTTAAAACCATGCAAGAAACTAGAACTGTCCAATAGGGACAAATACCCCCCGCTGGGTTTTTCAGAGAAGGTGCCAATTCAAAATACTTTATGGATGTAGAGGTGTTCACTATTTACTTTAAAAATTTGCAGTGAAATATAATTGCTCATCATGTTTCTTAATGAATGAAACAAAGGTGCAATCAAATGAAACATCAATACTAATACATTGTAATCCCATTGCAACTTTATTTTTTTATTTTATTTTTTTATTTCTGCATTAAAAAAATATATTGCAATTATGTGTTATGACACTCTGCAAACTGATTGTTGAAAAAAATCATATTATACAAAATTAAATTAATCTTGATAACTTAAATCAAATTCATTTTGAAAATAAAGAGCTGGCCATCCAGTAATGAAGTGCTTTGACAGACAATAAATTACAATTAAGAGAATAAGAGAAGAGAGATCTTTAATTCTTGTGCCCGATTCCCAGGAGATAACTCATGGTTGATAATGAGATGCCTTAATGTTCAACTTCTCACACCAAACTCATTAATTTATCTTTAACTGGATGCATGTCCAGTCATTATTCCCAAGAGACAAATGAAATTACATTATCTTCTGTGCAATGTAAAAACTTAACACTTGATGATGTTTCTTTTTTTTAAAGTTTTTATGAGTAGTTTTAAGCTGTAGTTCACATTTTTGTACAGATATTCTAGATTCTATGTCTCAAACCTTATACATGAGCCCAAAATGAACAAGTCAATTAAAATAAAAAAAAAAAAAACTGTAAAATGCAGAAACATGAACCAAAAGAGTTGAAAATTCCAGGTGCACACCTTCATATGGTGAATAATAAGTGTACAAATTTTCAGATTAATCCTTGCAATAGTTTCTGAGAAATGGTCCAGACAAAACCACAAAATAAAAATGAAAAAAACACCTGTAAAATTCAAAATAATAATCGAATCAAGATGAAAATAACAGGTGCACACCTTCATATGGTGAATAATATGTGTACAAATTTTCAGACAAATCCTTCCAATAGTTCCTGAGTAATGGTCCGGACAAAATCTCGTCTACAGACAGACGGACAGACGGACGGACGGACAGACGGACATGGTGATTCCAATATACCCCCCCTAAACTTCGTTTGCGGGGGGTATAACAAAGGCCACTGATTTAAAACTTGTTGTTACCTGATGATGCCCAGTTCCTCTTCAATCTCCTCTTCTGTTACGTCAGGGTCATCCTCAAAGCTCAGCTTACAGTAATCTGTTCAATATTATTCACTTCTGGTAACTCATAAGAATTCTATACAAAAAATATTGGAAATATTGAATTCTCCTATGCATATTTATGTTGAAAATGATAGTAGCAATCTTACCTTCAGCTTTCTTCAGCTTCTTCTCTGCCCCTTTGTAATCCTCTTTCCCAATGAGGTAACAAGCCATGTTATAACACAGCTCATAAGAGTTCTCCTCTAAACCGGGGTCATCCTTCACACCAAATAAAAAATAATACAACTGTAGCAAACATGCTGATAGAAGATCAAGTTAAATTGGTAGCCTAAGTGCTGATACTGAATATTGAACACAAAGGGGTAGGACAGAGTGAATTCATGATGAATTCTATCCGTGATTTTTTAATGGTCATCTCAATGAGTTCAAGATACCAGTACAAGGTTTGACTTAACATGCAGCCATCAAATTTTTTTTTTAAGTGTATCATTTTCATTAACGCAAAATGATTACACATTAACAGAAGAAGTTAAATAAAGGAACTTCATACGACTTTGCTTCTATTGTCACTTCTGCGTGAAACTGCTGTATTTATAATCTTTTTTTTTTTTGATACTTTCCAAATCAATAAATGTCTGCAAAATCATACCATGTTCTTCCCCTCCCAGAGCTGCAGTGAAGCAATGACAGCTGACAGGTTGGTCTGCCTCTCTTCATCATATTCATCCTTTAAAATAAACAAATAAAAAAAATTATGCCTGAATTAAACAAATGAACATCATGCTAAAATGTGTGCATATAGCTTTCAGATTTCAGATTTTTTTTCATTGCATATTAAAAGAAATTAAACTCACCTCAGAGTTTTTAATGACATCCCTATACAAGTCATAGCATTCCTGATATTCCTCAAGACGGTAGAGCTATTAAAACAAGAATAAAAAGTGAGTTATTTCAGTTAAACTGCATAAGATAATCATATGTTGATAAGAGATTGAACAAAGTCTCGTGGTAAAATAACTGACCACTTGAGCTAATAACTCCTTTGTCCGAGTGTCTGGTTGAGATAGCCCCCTCAATGTACCTAGTGCTTCTTCTGTTCTGTTCAGACGGTATTCACAATATGCCTTCTCAAATGCTACGTAACTGCAGGAGAAAATAATACAATACAAGGACAAGGTTAAGTAGATGACAAAATCAATGAATTTTTTGAAGCAAAAAACCTGACATACATCTGTTTTCTACGTTATCATACTTACCTTGTCAATTCTTTATTTTTATTAATTTGGATCAAAGCCTCATCAAATTTGTCTAGTTTGATCAAACAAACAATCTTGCATTGAAATCCAGTTTCATTCTTTGGATTTTCATGTACAACTGAAATTGGAATGAAACCCATTTACAACATAAATATATTAATAGACAAATAAAAATAATAATTATTACATTTACTAGCATCATTTGAATATACATGCAAATTACCTTATAAACAATATCATAATAACATAATTTAATAACAAATATGCGAATACAAATGTATTTGAAAGTCAGAATGCTTTTGACACACATCTCTGAGAGAACACAACTCCTCAAAGTCATAAACAAGCATATGTTAGACTTGTATGTTCTGCGGATCAGGTTAAAATATTAATTTCTGTACTTAAAGACAATTTCGTTTCATATACAGCAATACATTTTGCATATTTCCACCTCAAAAAATATTAAGATACTCTTGCTACTTTTATCAAAAGCTGCAACACTGAAAGTATGTTAGTCGTATGTGTTGACGTGTGCAGTCTGGATGGAGAAAATTCAAGTTAAATAATGATCCTCATATCTCAATTACCTCCCAACAAAAACTTACTTCTATTAGCTACTTTTAAAGCTTTGGTGAAGTCTTGATTCTTTGCAAACTTATTTAATTCTGCGAATCGATCAGAGAGAGTGGTAGCATCTTTTTCCGACTTTTGTGCCATATTGCGGTGACAACCGGAAATTGATGGAGAGACCGGTACACAGATTATAGGTAGCTCGTTCCTAGATTGCATTCTTCTGGCACATCAATCTCTACCCAGAGTTATCGTATATAACCCCATGCAACGATTGCAACTGTTAATTCTCAATTAATAAAAAAGTGGAGATAACGAACATTAATCGATCTGGAAAAAAATCATTAACAGAGAAATGCGTAAACAGGGCATTATGAACACCGATCCTCGGAAAATCCAGAGGGTGGGTTCAGGTGCCTAAGAAGAGTAAACATCCCCTGTTAACCGGTTACACCCTCTGGAGACCATTTATATTGTGTTCAGACAGACGGAGATCTTCGTATTCAAAATAATCGTAAACACAAAGGCCTTATGTATGAAACACGAACAGTCGATAGGTTAAATGTTTACAAAGTCATGTTTAATACCATAGAATTTACAAAATGCCGACGGATATCCACGTAACATCGCATTTTCTTTCATTAGCCAATCTAGACAGTTTAAAGCATGCACTCTCTTGATTATAAGTTTGGATGTAAACACCATATGAATGCAAGTGAAAGCTTCAATATAACCGGCATACTTAAGGACAGATGATACAAACTTTTATCAAAAATTGGAAAATAACAACTTGATTCACGTTTTAACGAGTAAAATGAATGGGTTTCATAGTATTTCATTTTTTATTCAAATTCACCAAAATGGAATTTGGAGTGAAAGATATTTGTATAGATTTATATAAGGATGGTTTCATTGATGCAGAAGTTACTTTGAACATCTTAGAAGGTTTATAATTTCTTTATATTCTAGAAATTCATTATTTGCATCATTTTCAATGAAATTAGGCCATAAAATATATATAGGGTGAATTAATTCACCCTACCAATCCAGGCATCCATTTTTTTTTTGAACCATATGTCCTCAAAGTTTACTTGTCTAAAATCAACAATAAAATACCGATGTATAAACAGATGATCATGTGGCAGACAAAGTGATGTTCTTTCATTCGAAGTTCATTGCCATAGAAGTCAGCAACTACTTTATATTGACATATTTACGTCGTTGATATAAAACAGTATCTGAATGTCAAGTTGAAGGTACAAATAAAAAAAAAATACTCTGCTTCGTAAGAATATGAAAATAAGTAGGCTAATAAAGGAACACAAGTAGTGCCCATCGGAATAGCAGCACTTTGTTGGAAGACTCAACTCCAAAGATTACAAAAATGTCGTCATTGAGGAACTCAGCATATATCTTTAAATTTACAGTTAATTTTATAAGTACTTTTGTGTAGAAACCGAGTACTTTTTAGCAAATTTATTGATGACAAACCACAAGATACAAATTTCTTTTTATAAAAGAGGAAGTCGTCCTTCGTTGATATCAACTTTTTTTTATTTACAACTGATATGAATGTATAAAGTGTAGAAAAGTCACACGTTTTGATATTCAAAATAACGATTTCGACTTTTCTGAAAGTTAGTTTAGTTTAAACCATCATTTACTAGTATTTGAAATTTACAAGCAGATAGTACAAATATTCAGTGAAGATCAAACAGGATTTGAAAACAAATTTAAAAAAACTTTGAAAAAATGTAAATTCGTCTCCTGATCATTTGTGGATGTTAAAGATCCTTTTGGGCATTTGCTTTGACCCAATTATAAACGTAAAGAAATCCAGTATAGGTGGGATATATACAGAAGATCGAAGAATTTCATCATTAGAAAGTGAACTGATAAGGAAGAAAACACGATTATTAAAAAATTTATATGCATGTGTAGGAGTATATTCTTTCTCCCCACCCCTACCCCAGCTGCATCACGTAGGTTCATCCTACGGTATTATAGTTATACACTTCAAATGCCTGGCCCCTCTGCCCTTTTTTGCAAAGATAGACCACAGGTACTTGTGGACAGGACCCCCCCCCCCTCGATATTCAACCTCGGGGCTTATTGGACTTTTTTTCACAAATTATATTTATTACACTTATTCATCAGGTGTACAATATGAAAAAATTCAAAACCCCAAAACAATCGCTCCACAAAAAAATATATATACATTATAAGGGAGAAAGGTATGCAACTCCGATTTGTTTACGTTGTACCCCCACTGTTCTTTCTGGGTTTAAAAACATGTATTTATTTCATTTTCACCTAAAATGTCGATTCACTACGTCTCTACATATATTTCTGTCTCAGTCCATGCTATCGGACTGACTCTGCATCTCGTAAGAATCCCACAATATCTCCTTAAACAGCATTCTAGTCAGAACGTTGAAATTTCCTTAGGTAATCGCAACGGAAGTGCATAGAGAATGATTCACTTATAAGGATAACGTCCGAGAGAGTTTCGGACTGACGTAATCATCTCTCTCGGGTGTTATCATACATTCTATATGCACTTCCTTTGCTTTTACTAAGGGAAATTTCAACATTCTGACTGGAATGCTTTTTAACAGTATAGTGATATCAAGTTAATGATAGCATTGTGTACAAAATATATTGAGACAGTGTGAAAGACATTTTAGGTTGAAATAAAATAAATACGTTTTTAAACCCTGAAAGACCAGTGGGGGGTACAACGTAAACAAACCGGAGTGGCATACCTTTCTCCCTTATAATGTATATAGTGGGGTATTTTTTTGTGGAGCGATTGTTTTCGGGTTTTGACGATTTTTTCGTATTGTACACATGATGAATATGTGTAATAATATAATTTGTGAAAAAAAATTTGAATAATGTTGTAAATTTTGTCCACAAGTACCTGTGAGATAGACATATCAATAGGCATCGAAAATTGGGGCTTACCTACCTTTTTGTTGGTTAGCCCCCCTTTTTTTAATTAGTCACCCGAGTTTTAATTTGGTTCCGACACCTTATATATATACACACCCTTACACACAATTAACCTCTCTCTTTCTTTTTTTTCTTTCTCTCTCTCACACATTCGAATTAAGTGTTAACTAATTTGTGAAATTGGCTGTTTTGAAAAGAAAAGAAATCAGAGTGTGAATACACCTACCCTGTACATCACGGGCATTTGTTTCGTATACGGGGTACCCCCTTACTTATAAGTAGGGGGTGCCCTGTATATACTAAACAAGTGCCTGTGATGTACATGTACACGATAAGCTTCTATGCCAGTTTAATCGCAAAATTCTGAGATCCGAAAATTTCGAATAATTTGGAAATCAGAATTAAACTTAGAACATACACTTTTCTCAAATACACAGATCATATTTGTATTTAAAATAAGATCTTCCATATGTCGCGACATATCAAAAAAAAATCGGGGAGCGGATGGAAGATCTAATTTTAATTAGATTATGCACATCTTGATTTAAATGACGCGCAAAGTACGAAGAACAAAAAAATCATTTTCATGACATTTCTAATTAAATCGAAGTTATTTTATGCACATTCTTTATTGAATTAACTTTCATATCATCATGTGGGCATTTTCTTATTCTTTAGCGTCAAATACTTCAATCTTTTTTTTTTCTAAATAGAAATTCCTGTGCGATTAATGAGAAGAGTTGAATTACCCCTTAGTTACCTCCCAACAAGTTCATGCGAGTTGAAATCAATTTGCGTCTTCTGAGCGCTTCAGATTAAGCGGGAAATGCTCTAGAAAGGAAGTACCCATTTGATACAGACAACCGAGTGACAGGTTCTTGTAAATATTTATCCCTTGCCACAATGTTGGTTTTTAACGGATAATTTCTTTTTTAACGATAAAATTTATTCACCATGTCTGACTCCGAAGATGAGGCACCGGATAAGCAACTGAAAATCGTCATTATTGGAGATGGTGCCTCCGGAAAGGTAAGGAAAAGTTGCAATGTTGGACAGTATCCAACGGAAATCGGGGTTATCTTCTTGTCACGAACTGCTGATCGATCGAATATATAAAGGTTATCGTTATTTTTATGTTATTAAATTAACAAATGCTCTCAGTAGTAATTGAAGTGTTATGTTGACGTCAACAGGTTAATGAAAGCCGAGGAATTCATAAAGGTTATCGAAGGGTCACTTACTTTATGATACGTGTACATGTACTGTAGTAACTGTACATTCATTCAAATGATCTTTTAAAATTAGCTTGATTTGTGATCAAATATTTCTTAACTAAACGTGCCATGTTCATTGATTTGTTGAGTTTTTATAGGCCACCAAAACTTTATTCATTTTTTTTTAAACATATGATCACATCCCATTGAAAAAGTACATCAGCATCAAATCCTAGCAAAGACTTAAAACTAGGTTCTTGGTTGGTGAAAGATATCTTTTACGAAAATTGTGAAAATAAATGTGTTTACTGCTATTGCCTAACTGAGATTTTTATCTACAATTTTTTAACTTGGCTTCAAATAAAAAAAAAAAAAACCCTCCCACCTGGGTCAGGGCCTAAAATAAAATATTGTTTGTTTGCAGTTGCCGACCGATCCATTGAAAATGTACCCGACCCAAACTTTTTTTCAGCCATTTTGTAATATTATTTTTTTCTCAAATTTTTCAGGATATTAAAACTGTTTCATTTTCTATTTTTGTCTTCATCAATCAGCAGTTTATACCAAGAGTGCAGCTTATTCGGGTGCTAGTCACTGCGCCCCAAAACCTGAACGCCCCATGCATGAACGCCCCAAAATTTTTTACCTTCGCCCAAGTACAAATATGAGCGCCCAAAATCTTAATCACGAGCGCCCCAAACGTATTTCACCAGCGCCCCAAATTAGCATTTCGGGCGCCCCAAGGCTTAAATTAACTAGTAAAGAACCAATCTGTTGTCTTTGATGCGTGTTTTATTACAATTTATTAGATTTAAAAAATATATTATTATTCACGAGCGTCCCGAATGATATTTATCAGTTGTTTATCACGAGTGCTTCAAGTTTTGCGATAAAAACGCCCCAAGAATTGTAAACTAGCTTATATGAAGATAAATGTAAACGTACTAAACAAATGGAATTCATATTTATACGTGTATTCACGAACCGTAATTTATTTTGATTTTTTAATTTTTTTGATTTATTCAGTGCTAATAAGGATCTTACAAAGAGGAAATACACTGTACGAATAGAATAAACTTAAACACCGATGTGTATTTCTGCAGTAACTATGTAATAATAACCAGAAAAGTTTTTAGACTAGCTGTCATATTCATTGTAGAAACATGTAGTCTTATACCTTTATCTCCTGTAAATCGGTAAATTAAACTATTCAAGATACCAAGTACCTACTTTTTTTTAAATCGTCTACGTAGGTTGCAATTTTTTTTTATAAGAGTTACGAAATTTATTTAGAATCTGTCAGTAATAAATATACAACAAAAATTATAAGAATACAAAAAATTATACATCATTTAACCTACCCAAAGTCATCTATCTATTAATTTTTTTTTTTTTTACTAATTTTAATGATGTAGATTAGGTTCAAAATCGCATTTTATCCTTAGTATAGTGCACTTGCCGTGCGCTTTCGTTGCTTCTTGTGTACCTGATTATGTAATGCTACATAATATTACACACCTTTCACTAGATCATTGGGATTTGTAGTCTGTGTATACACAGTAATCATAATTTCAGATACCCAGTTCAACAAACATACACTGTAATTCTGGTCCTTCAACGACTTATACCACCTTTCCATGTGAATTATATAACAAACATGCACAGACGGATCATGCGTGTAAATTAAAATGAATACATCTAGAAATTAATTACAAAAATAAATTATACATAAACGCATTTTAGGCACTTATCTGCATTTCCACAAAGGAAAAAATACTGTATTTCAAAGACTTCATGACGCAGATTTGGTCAAGCAACTATCACAATTTGTAAGACTTTATTTAAAATGTTTTATTTCCCCCCAATATTATCATGCTTTATCGCCAAATTAATTCAAATCACTTCATATAGCCGGTATTTGATAAAATATAGGGGGGGGGGGTCTCCTTTTATTTGGGATTACGGTCGTGCTCTGACTGTAATACAAATGACTGTACTATTACCTTTAATTACACGAATAAAACTTGATAATTTAAAAGAATATTTCTCCAGATTTCTTTGCAGAAGGAAAAGTAAACAAATTAATATTTAGACGAGCACCTGCATGTGTATCTGTGACCATATGTTATTTGGGGCGCTCGAAATGCTAATTTGGGGCGTTCGTGAAATACGTTTGGGGCGCTCGTTATTAATATTTGGGGCGCTCATATTTGTAATTGGGCGCCGGTAAAAATTTTTGGGGCGCTCATGCATGGGGCGTTCAGGTTTTGGGGCGATACGACAGTAACCCGCTTATTCATGTATAGTAGACCTATGAAAAACTCTATTTTATGTTATCTAACAAAAATCTGAAAAGTTTTTTTTTCAAAAAAGAAAAAAAAAAGATTGCCTACCTACCTACCCAGTCTAAAAATTATAGGTCGGCAACTGCAAACAAAGAATTTTTTAAGCTTGGCCCAGTCCACCTCCTCCAAGGTAGCAATATCCAAACAACTGGGTGGTCTAGAGAGAAATGCATGTATTTGTGATCATTTTAAAACTGACTTGTATAATTAACCTACTTCACTTTTTAAATTATTGAAATTGTTTCAAGGATTACAGAATTAAGATACATCAATGTTAGGTATATATGGTTATTTATAGATATTTTACTCTAATTCAGACCTCTCTGGCGACCCGCTACTCACAGGAGCAGTTTGGAAGGAATTATAAACAGACTGTGGGCCTGGATTTCTTCCTAAAGAGGATTGTCTTACCTGGTTTGTGACTAGAATTCTCTTATCTTTAGCTTAACTTAATCAATGTTTTCATTTTTAAAAATAAGTCAGATATTGATCTGATTATTTTATGACAGCTGGTATTATAAATTTTATTTACCTGAGAGTGTTTTATTTCCAGACTAGAAACATGAGTATTTAAGTTAAAATATGCACATATATGCAGAGATAGAGGGTAATATACAAGGCTTATTATTGATTTGATGAAAATCTACTAACAGTTTACTTAGATTCTAACTTTACAAGCTTTTATCGATAACCTTTTTGGCAAATGACAAGTGTACATAATAATATTATTAATGCATCTCATTTTCAGGAAATGTGCATGTGGCCTTGCAGGTGTGGGATATTGGTGGACAAACCTTGGGAGGAAAAATGCTAGAAACTTACGTATATGGATCAAGTGTAAGGGGTCTCTTCTTTTTTAAAAAAAAGTGAAAAATGCTCAGTGATTGCTTTGTGTTGAGACTTCATTTAATGAAATTATTCTATACTATTATCTTAACCTTAGTGACTTAATTTTTATCAAATACACTCCTTAAGTGCCTTGCCAAGCCAATTCAATTTTAAAAATTAATAGATTTCATGTTTTTATATAGGGTATCCTTTTGGTGTATGACATCACAAACCTTGCTAGCTTTGAGAATGTAGAAGATTGGTATAGCTGTGCAAAGAAAGTCTTTGGAAAAGACACCAAAATGCCTCACCTAGCATTGGTTGGCAATAAAAGTAAGAACCCAAAAAACGCAATATTGAGTTATTGGTTAATATTCCTGGAAACTCAAGCATGCTGTAACTGATAAGATAGAGAAAACATTGATTATTTTCCAAGAGAAAAAAATGCTTCAAAACACACTTCAGCTGTTCTTGATATTTTCAGTATTTTGTGAGATTGCATTGTTTTTTATCGTTAAGTTGATATAAAGGTTAGATAATAGTTAAAAATAAAATTTTATAAAGACAATCTTTTTTCTCATTCTTTGGAAAAGAAATATGCATTGTAATTAAATGGAAAACATTTTGATCTTTTGTATATATGTTTATTTTAGTTGACCTTGAACACATGAGGACAGTTAAGATGGATAAACACCAGAAGTTTGCTCAAGAGAGAGGCATGTCTAGCCATTTTGTTTCTGCCAAAACAGGGGACAATGTAAGTTAAACTTGAAACAGTGTTAGCTGGGGGAAAAATATAGGTAAAATAATGTTTAACTTATTTGTCTGCAAGTCTGTTTATATTATAATTCTATGAATCTTCATGAGAATTTCATTAATTTTTATTTAATATCCAAAACTAATACAAGTCTTTACTTCCATTTGTCCAGGTGAGTTTATGTTTTCAAAGAGTAGCAGCTGAAATTCTTGGAATCAGATTGACTAAACCAGAAGTAGAGCAACACCAGCGAGTTGTCAAGGCAGAAATTATTGACTCAAAACATGACGCAGCTGCCAAACCGGTACCAATGACACAGAAGAGCTCGCTATGTAGTATACAGTAGCACATCAGATAAAGACCAGGGGCATTAACTCTTACCCATCTCTTCAGAATCTCTTGTTATGAAATGTAGGTATAAAAGATTGGATCAAACAAAATTGCTTGATTTGTGGTGTATGTTTTGTATATTTTTAATGATTTAATTTTCATATTTCTTGTTCAAAAAGTTCTACAAGCTATATATCAAAGTTCTTTCGTGTATTATACATATACAATGAATTGAAGGAAATTGAATGCACTATTGTGATGTGATCTACTTAAGTCATAATCTATAAGCAGTAAGGATTTATAAATTTACCCCCTTCCATCTTACAGATAAATCTGCTCAATTTTACATTATGAATGATGTTTCTAAAATAGCAAATTCTTGATTAAAATACTGGTATTAGATTTTTATATACATGTAAATCTTTTTTGCATAATACATTAATTTTAAGATACGTACAGCTGGCTCTAAGAATTTGTTTATAAGGAAAGAAAAACATCTTATGATTGTGAGATCAAGTTGCTTCATTATCATCATTTCCTTGTTATAGTATTTCAGCTTCTTCTCAAAAATGATCAGATGTACTGTGGTATATTTGCATTGGTATAAATGGTCTAATAGATGTGGCAAATGAAATAGATGTATTCTATTGATGCCAAAAATAAATGTCATTGTTCACATATACAATGTACAAAATTAATTGTTCCGGATGGCATTACAAACTCTACTTTTGCTCTGTATATTATGTACAAAGTATCCCAGTTTGTGGAAGTATGTACTGATCTTTTGGTCTATATGGGTTTGAATCTACTGTTTAAATTCACTAATGTATATTTGTTGATAAAAAATTTGTTTTCTTTCCATCCAATTTCAAAATTTATGTACATTTAAGATAAGATGTCAATATCAATGAATAGATGAAATGACAAATGAATTTGGTCTACAAATGATATTCTTCTATAAGTTTCCTTTGTTATATTATAAGTAGAATAAGGAAATACAAACAATATAGCAACAAAAATGTTCAGTATACCCTGGGTACTAGAGCTTAGAAACTACCAGAGAGATTAAGGTTGTGTGGGATATGTATGTAGATAATGGAGGGAAATGTGTAGATAACAGAATTTTTTGTGTCCCAAATAATTCAATTAATTGAGCTTCTTAGTATTAAGTTCTTTGAGAAAACAGTTTTTTTTTGTTTTGATATGATGATTACTAAACTGGAATTCAGATATAATCGAGCAATGGGTTAAAGATTAGATTGTACATGTATGAAGTGTTGAAAGTAGCTCATGATATCCAAGAATTTTTTGTTGAAGAAGTATTGTTTTTAATTTAAGTAATGGAGTTGAATACAACATAGAGTTGTTCTGATTTTGCTTCATTGATACCATTCATGTATACATTATATTATTTGCCTTTTTCATTTCTCAGTTGATGTTACCATGCAATCATATATGTTGTGACCTTTAATCATTTGCTCATATTCATGAATGTTTTATAGCCTCTTTGACTCATATACATGTATCTTTAATGTGTACCCAGAATAATGATGTATTCGCAGTTCTTGGATGTGACATGCATAAACAGTTCAGTATTTTTACTACTTAATTTCTGATAAGACTGTTAATATTGAATGCATTCTGTCCACACATTCTCTTACTGAGTGCACCTGTGTGTTTTCATATCATACTCATTTTTCTTCTTTATTTCACTCATATCATACTTATTTATTTTCTGTTTATATACATATATTCTGAACTGAAACTAAACAGCAATACAGAAATGGGTAACACATGTGTAAACAGTGTGTGATATCACAGACAATTCAGTTCAGAGATTGTTTATTTTTGTTGGTTTTTCAATTTGAAAATGTTCATGTCTTTTTGCACTCTGCCTGTAGTTCAAGTGCAATTTTATTTTTAATTTGTGTGTCATTCTATTGGTGTTTTAATTTTCTTTAACTCCAGTATATCTGTGTGCCTTCATTTCAATTCTTGAATCAAATTCAGATTGACACCTTTTGGATTTTTACTCCATAAATCACTTTGGTCTTTGAACAGTGGATTTTGGAGAGGAAAAAAGCTAAATCCTAGTAGTAAAGATATGTGAAAATAAAGACATTTATAACATGCCATGCAAATTAAATCAGTATTAGTTTCCCTAGCTAGTATTGTGGTGTTTGGATACCCCCACCCATCCATAAATTTCCTTCTTCTGAATTACCTCAGTTGGCTTTCACTTTTAAAAACAATGTTTATTTGCATTTAATTCTCAAAATATTTATTGCTTTTATACTCCTTTTTTAATAGTGATGTTACCTTTTTTTTCTCTATGATTTTAAAAATATTCAAGATAAAAAAAGTGAAGGTAAAGAAAAAAAAATATTGTTAACTTTTTTTTCTGTAATGGTCTTTCAGATTGAAATCTTTGCCAATGGTTAATGTAAATCTAGATATGATTTTTTTCATTATGAATCTGAGTTGCTTTTAATGATTTTATCAAATCAGTGGTTATTCTTGTTTTTTGAAATTATCAGCAGGTTGTGTAAGAACAGTTTTGTTAAGATATTGAAACAAACACTCTGTCAGGTGGTTGTTGTACTCAAATAAAATGTTGACCTTTATATGACCTTTATTTCTGTGTTCTGAACTCGGAGAAACTCAAATCTGCAGTATTTAGTCATCTGACTAAGCTGCATGTTGAAGACTGAAATGCATGATCTTTGCAAGTTTCATGCGCCTTAAAGGTATTTTTTCAGTAAATATTGTTTCCATAAGGACCAAAACTGAAACAGTCTATTATCCAAAGATTTTAATTTTTTAAAAGGGATCATACATTGGCAACCATACCACTGCCAAATCCATAAACAAGTGTATACCAGGTAACTGCCATGAGAGCGTGTGGAAATATATAAATGTAGGGAAGCACAAATTCAGCTTTTATTGTAGGAAATATCTATTGCTGTCAGCAGGGTTAGATCACTGGTGGCCAGATATCTCAATTAGTAGAGCACCTTGAGATTCTTAAATAAGAAGGGCAGGGGGACTCAATATTTTATGGCCATAATATTTTGAACCCCCCTCCTTGATGAATTAAAAGGGTAGGGGGACTCAAAATTTTATGGCCATGATATTTTGAACCCCCCTCCCTCTAAAATTTAAAGGGCAGGGGGACTCAATATTCTATGGCCATAATATTTTGAACCCCCCTCCCTCTAAAATTTAAAGGGCAGGGGGACTCAATATTTTATGGCCATAATATTTTGAACCCCCCTCCCTGTAATATTAAAAGGGCAGGGGACTCAATATTTTATGGATATAATATTTTGAACCCCTCTCCCTGTAAGATTAAAAGGGCAGGGGGACTCTATATTTAATGGCCATATTTTGAACCCCGGGTTCAATATTTTATAGGGGGGTTCAATATCTCGCAGCGATATTTTGAACCTGGGTTCAAAATATCGCGGGGTTCAATATATTATAAGACACCGGGTTTGAATACGTCTGGTCTGCTGGATTTTCTCTCCCTTTCCATTTGGTGCCGTGCCATGCCCTGGAATTGACAGGTGAGAGACCTGCCAGGGATGAGCCTGGGTTGGGGTTTTAGGAGGGCCAAAGACCTTAAAGGAGGGAGGAATGTGGTGGTCAGCTGGATTTGATTGCCAGTGGTCAGATAGCTCAGTTGGTAGAGCACCTGATTAGAGATTCAGGGGGCCTGGGTTTAAATCCTGGTCTGGTCTGCTGCATTTTTCTCTCCTGTTACATAGTTACATGTCTAATGCTTTGAATCGTCTTAATATGCATCATATACCATTTCATCCTTGCAAGTTAATTATATGGACAAGATGGACCTTCTCCGGACTTGAATCAAATATATATATGTATAAAATATTCCTTTATAAAATTCAGTAAAAGGCAAATTTAGGAAAAAGTGAAGTTCAATTTATGTTTTCTAGCTATATCTTACAACCTTAAGAAAGATAGTGAACTCAGTCATTGGGAAGTTTAAGGTCTGAAAAAAATTGACACATTTGAATAGTTCTTACCCTTTTTTTGTTTAAATATTGATAAGGTCTTCTTTAAAAAATTGTTTGGTTGCCCTCTTCCAACCGACTAAAAATGGCCCTACTCAAAATTTTGTTTTTACATTCTGAGACACACCAATATTTTTTTCCTTTTATTTTCTCTTATCCAGTCAACAAACATTTTGAAATTTTCAGGAAAATAGATTTTCCGACCTACCTACCAACCCAATAACTTTACAATGAGTCGGGAGAGGGCAAGCAAACATTCTTTTAAAGATGGCCTAATAATCTCTTTTTCTGTAATAATATCAATAATATCTCAGCTTGAACACTTTCTGTGACACTGCAGAGTTTAATGCTAAGTGTTATTGTTAGACAGGCTAGAGGATGGAAGACAAATATTATATGCTTGGGAAATATTCTAGGTAGTGCATAAAATATTCTGTTATCAAATTCCTGCATGATTTTCATTTCACTGTTACAAACTTTGTTGACATCTAAAAAAATCTATAAACAATCAACTTCAAACTCTTTGAGTTGCATATGGATTTTTTATTTTGATCACTTTAAATTTTACAGATAGGTCTTCAAATAAATTTAATGTTTATTAATTATTCACAAGATGATTTTCAAAGAGAATAATTCATTTAAACATTCAATTCCATTATATTAGACATGTTAGACATGATATCAAATTTTACTTTGATTAATCAAATGATCCCACATTTTCACATTCGCCAACATAAAACACTACAAGTATAATAAAATAAAATGCAGTCCATAAAGTAAAACATAAAATCAATATACTATTGCAAATGTACCACTGTGTACATTAAATAACATATTTATTACAGTTAATAATGAAAAAAATGTACTGTCCTATTTGTACAACTTTTCAGTTTCTGTCAATAACGTATCCATATAAATACACAGTAACTGTTACAGTGTACCGGTACAAATATGTATGTACATGTATATAACAAAATTTTTTAGGCATACCATCAGTATGTATGCAGTTCCTTACTCATGTTACTGTGAAGAAGAAATTACGAATTTCTTTTTTTACTTAAAAGTACTATATATGCCATTGGAAAAAAGAAAAACCCTGGTTAATATTAAAAGCCTACCACATATCTGACTACAAACCATTGGAGAAACAATTTAAGTATCTCCCTACCAGTATCGAAGAGCACAAGCCATTATCAGTTTATATGTACTGTGACATAGTTCTCAAAAATAGTCAAAGGAAGAATTTCCACTTTTCCATTTCTCACTGGATTCACACTATTCTGTACTTGTTGCCCTTCTTTGGATTTGACATGTTTCTTTTTATAAAAACTCCGCTGTCTTCGTCCTCAGTCTTGCGTCGAGATCCCTTCTTCCCAGATTTCTTCCCATTCTTCTTAGCTCTTGCCATTACAGACTCAATTTCTTCATCAGTCTGGAAAAAAAATTCACATATAAATGGTATTTTTTAGAATCTCAAACTTAAAAACTTATATAGCCTTGTTTGCTTTTACACTTACATGCTCTTAACTGACATTTTTTCAATCTATTAATCTCAGTACATGTACTAGTCTAACTCCCAGAACAAACAGTAAATTGTCAAATAGTATTTTTAAAATACCTCTTGACTTAAACAAAAGTATATGAGTGAGTATATGTATATACCAATTAACATGAAGACGATTTCTGTTAGGGGAGATAACTCTTTCAAATATTATCAGACAACTGAGTAGTTTACATACACTTTCTTCTCCATACATCCTGGTCTGTAGCTGGTACTTCATCTCCGCTATTTCTCTTCTGTACTCGTCTAACTGGGCCTCGAGTTTCTCTCTTCTCAGTCTTTCATAGTCAAGTTGTGCCTCCAGCTCAGTGATAGTCCTGAAGTAAAAATACACGATATCATACAGTTGAAATGTTAGGATGCAAATTTGTTCTTTATTTCTACTCTAGATTAAATTTGACTTTTTCTTTCCAAAGAATGTAAAATTCCTTTATGAAAAATAATCTACAAAAATTGTGAAGAAATTTTTGAGTAAAGATATGAATTGTTTGTTGAAGAAAAAGGAATATTTAAGTTTGATGAAAGAAGAAGTTGATACATTTGTTGTGGAGGAAGTAGAAGTATTTTAATGACATTGGCAAGGTTTCTGGCTTTATTATAGAAATTTTCAAGAATTTTTGAACACGTTTAATGGTACCAAACATGTTTAATTCTGGTTCATTTAACCCACCAAGCCAGCCTTCCTTTTTAGATTTTGTCGAATCAATGCTTTCACAATTCTCAATCAGAGTCAATGCATTTCCTATGTAAAATGTTGCTAAAAAGGACCTACATTATTTTTAACCATTCGATTTCTGGCCTACAACCCATTTATTTCATAGATGTTTTGAATAAAAAACATTGTTGCATCCTTACATCCGATTACATGTATGTATTTTGGCTGAAAATGAAAAATATAGAAACAAGACACAGAAATTCCAGCAGTGTTCGTTAATTTTGAGTTACTTCCCTTAACTTATTATTATTATTCACAATGATCAAGAGTTTCTATCATGTAATTTACGTTATTGGAAACAAATTGTCATAAATATATTTGCATGGGTTTATTTGAACTTTTATTCATAGTTACTAAATGGTGCCTCCTTCATATGACCTATAGAACTGTTCTTATCCGGTTATTAGCCTAGCTTTCGCTACTTTCAGCACACTTCGCATCTTTGCCCTAGCTGCCATAACTATGGTAAATGACGACCTGTTGACTGTCTGCCCTTTTAGTTTACTTAAGGAATAACTGTCTTATTTTTCGATTTCATGATGTGATCAATCGATTGGGTTGCGTGATAATTTGTATAAACGCCAAAGGCGTTTATACATAAAATTATCATGCAAGCCAATTGATTGATCATTGTGATGAAATTGAAAAATCTGACAGTTATTCCTTATATTTACATGCTTTGATTCCGCCAATCCATATGTTCCAAGTCCTGCTTCTGTCTAGCTGTTTGTTCCACCCTGCACGTGTTTTTTTTTGGAACCGCGCCAATACATTGATGGGGAAATAAAGTACATTTACAATTTGTAATTTTATCTCCGACAAAGACATTGGAAGTGTAAATATACAATGTATAACAAAGCTATCACTGCTTTTCTTTCTTGCATTATAGTTGATTGATCCTTTAAAAAACATTTGCTTTTGTTTACATCTGTAAAGACTTTATTTACTTCCACAGCCTAGAGAATTCCAAATGGGAGATCACTCTCAATGACTGTTTTTATAAAGGGAAAAACTTATGTATTAAACCTTTTTTCTCCGGAAACCCTGCCTTGCCAATGACCTTAAAGAGGAATCTATGAGGAGTTTATTGAGGACCAATGAGATTTGACCTACTTGTCTTTGTCCCTTTGACCTTCTGTCATTGACCCTTTGACCTACTTGTCTTTGACCCTTTGGCCTACTTGTCTTTGACCCTTTGGCCTACTTGTCTTTGTCCCTTTGACCTTCTATCTTTGACCCTTTGACCTACTTGTCTTTGACCCTTTGGCCTATTTGTCTTTGACCCTTTGACCTACTTGTCTTTGTCTCTTTGACCTACTTGTCTTTGACCCTTTGACCTACTTGTCTTTGTCTCTTTGACCTACTTGTCTTTGACCCTTTGACCTACTTGTCTTTGACCCTTTGACCTACTTGTCTTTGTCCCTGATCTGCTGCATACGCTTCTTGTCCTCTGCCAGTCTTCCCCCGAGCTGTGTGTAGTTCTTTTTAGCAATCTCCAACATCCTCTCTAGTTCAGACACTCGATTCTTGGCCCTGGCTGCAAACATATATTACATTCATAAGCATACTCCAAAACAAAAATTACATTTATAAGCATTTTCCACATATATCTTATAATCTGGACTAGTGAATTAATTCTCTGGGAACAATGAATACCTTCTACTTTAGGTAACACAGAGAAAATAAGTTTCATCTCAGCATCACATTACAGAGAACTAAGTACAGAGAAAAAGTTACATACTTCAATTCATGACTTTATGACTAAACCCTCTGAGAATATACTGAGTATGTGTTAAGGAGGATACATGTTTTGGGGAAACTTACACCTAGCTTCCTGTTTCTGCCTCTCAGTCTGGGCCACTCCCCGCCCCTCAGTGCTGGCCTCTACATCCTCCTCTCCATCTTCTTCATCCTCCCCCACCACCACTGAGGTGTCCTCCTCTGTAAACACAGACACATTCCAATAAAACTCACCAACCATTATAAAGGACCATACCAGTATTCATTATGACATTTGCCAACAGACTGAATGAAAGAACATCTTCACATATATGTATTAATTTAGCTATCTGACTATGAAACAATATTATGCAGTCTCAGAGCACTAGCTTCAGTGAAATTTTTCACATTTCAGTATCATATTTCAAATTGCAAGAACTAATTCTACGTATTTCTTAGAAATTCTGTATACCTGGATCCCCTCCTAGGAGCTTTACACAGGCCAGCTGACCGAACCTTCTGGCCACATCCCTGGGGGTCTCTCCTGCCTGGTTAGTGATGGTCATGTTGGCTCCCATCTCCACTAACCACTGAAGAACATGGAGGTGACCATTTCCAGCAGCTACAATATAGAAAAAATTTATTTGGTTATTTGTTTACTGGATTATGCTATGTAAGTATAGAGAAATCTGACGTTTAACATAGGGTGAATTCACCATGCATCGGATACCCTTGTACTTCAATAAGTTCTAGCGATATCGCTACCGAAGGAAAATTATCAAAATGGACCTCAACATTTAGTTTGTGATTAAAATATCAATTTAGGACACAATTATATGCCTTTTATTGAGAAAATATCCCCCAAAATCGAGTTTTTAGGAATAACTGAGAATTCACCATGGATCGGACATTGTTCACCATGCATCGGACCGACGGTATTGAAAACGGAAAAATATGTACCTTTATCACAGTGCTTTAAAATCCTTGATATGGGTATATTTTCATCTTTTATCTAAGAAATAACCCTCATCTAAAATTTAATTGACGATATAGTTGCACAAATGTAGAACGATTCAAGATACATCGCTCTGCCCTAGAAATGCTTTAAAATGCTTAGAATGCGGTAATTCGCGCCTTTTTTCTCATGGTTTATCATACTCTGGTTTGTAGAAATAAATTGAGTCAAATTCCAGACGTCATATATCAATAACTTGTATTTTGACTGAAAATATAGAGTCTTTATTTTCTTTTTCCGCAAAAAACAGCTGTCAGCTGGGTTCTGTATGAAAATGGTAGTGCTTACCTTTGCATCGAAAAGTGTCCGATGCATGGTTAATTTGTGTCCGATGTACGGTGAAATTAGCATACTAGTAAAAACCAGCTCTAATAAGAATTAAACAAACATTGAAGTGAAATTTCTTTATAATTTACCCGTACGAAACAGTCCGGGCGGCTTAGACACGGCTCAGGCACGGATTCCGTTTCCAAAAACCCGTGCTTTAGCATTCCGTGCTCCTATGTAAAGTATGTATGGAAAGCCGTGCCTAAAAGTGGTCGAGGCACGGACACGGCACGGGATATTGGCCGAAATATTTAAATGAGATCACACGGTTTTAGAAAACCCATGTCAGAAAGCCGTGCTAGTTTCCATATATGGACTCACAGATTCTGTAAACCCGTGTCTGAAACCCGTGTCCTTTTCCATATATGGAGACACGGTTTTTTGTAAACCCGTGTCAAAAAGCCGTGCCGTATACCATATAAGGAGTCACGGGACCTGTGCATTTGTTTAGATCTAGGTCATGGCCTTTAGAGACTGTGGATGCCAAAATGGTGACTGAAACCGAACTAACTTCACATTGCTTTACATATTATTTGCTTAGTTTTAAAATTTCAAAAGTTAAAAATCTTATATGAATGTGTCCATTTACTTTCTGTTAAAGATTAACTTTATCAGTTACAATCCATGCTAGTTTTTAATTAAGATTTAATGATAATGTACAATATTCAATTGTAATCTAATCTAGTAGCTAAGTTTGCACAATCTGAGAAAGAATTTAGTTTAAATAAAACTTTCACTAGCACAGTGATGTCACATAAAATATATACTATAAAGGATTAGTGAAAGTCCAACTTAAGTCATTCAAATAAACATAAACTATTTCATCATTTGTTCATTGTCAACTCGCAATACAGGAAGATCATGAAAATTGAAAAATTGACTTATTTATTCTAGATTACACTTACTGCATTTAGTTCAAAAGTGAAGAAATTATCCCAGACTGACATAAATACAATTCCAACTGACATCTATTTGTTAAATATCCTTTAAATAGAGCAAAAAGACACACTGACTTAGCTCATGACCATGAATCCCTCCAATTTAATATTCAAATAAAGGAAGTTATGATTGAGCATGCTCAGTAAAAAGCCGTGAGATATAAATAAATAGTTTGAACCAAAACCCGCCTTAGTTAAAAACCGTCTCCCTGGGACACGGATTCCGTGCCTCCACACGGGTTTCTGTGAGCGAGGATTCCTCACTTTCAGATACGGAAGCCGTGTCCGTGTCTTGGACATGCAGAACCCGTGCGGCTTTTTAAAAACCCGTGCGGATTCCGTGTCTTAGCCGTGCCCATGCCGTGCGTATTCCGCCTCGAACTTTCGTACGGGTATGTAAAATTACCAATCCCTGACAAAATTCACCAAAGTCCGACTCGTTCCGAGGAAGTCGAATTTAAAAGAACGATAACTCTGAAAATTGCAAAATCATAAATTTCGGGTTATTCCCCTTTGATGATGTAAAATATGACGTAACTTCAAGGCCATTTGTGGGGTATTTTTATCACAACATGACAAACACAATCGGTATCATTAAAAAATTTAAATCTTCATCTTTACGACAGAAACAAATAAATACACAGAACTCTTAAGTTGAAAGAGAGTTTATTGCCTAAAGTTGTCCGAAGCAAGGTATGTGTCCGATGTATGGTGAACTCACCCTAAATGAATTTGATTTCTTGCTCCTGTCTGTATTTGACACCCTTACCTTTGTGAGCTGGGGTGGCCCCTTTCTCGTCCCTTTCATTAATGTTGATTACTCCATTTTCCACTAACATGCGTAGGTGATCTAAGTCCCCTGTGTATGCTGCCACATGAGCTGGGAATGCTAAGTCTAACAGAGAGAAATAAAATAAACTTTAGCAGATCTGATTTATTTAATTAATACTATAATTACTGAATGTATAAAGGAGAGCTCTCAATATCCTCAAGATGTGAACCTCCACAAAATATAATGATTCCAAAGCAGTTATGCGTAAAGTCAGTACATACTTTCTGCCTCTTCTGGGTGGTCCCTTTCCCATTCTATCCCGTTAATATACTCCACTATGACATCCTTGTAGAACTGCTGGGCCAGATCTTTGGGCGTCTCCCCCTGATCATTCCTGGCACCCAGGACATGTAGAGGGTTAACACCTGTACTGACTAGATACTTCAGGCAGGGCAGCTGTCCTTCTCCAGCAGCCAAGTGAGCTGAAATTACCAAGGTAAAGAAAATCACAACATTCTGCAATAAAGTATCATAACACTGACATAAAACTAACAACATAACATGGATATCTCAAAGACCATGGACATATGTCAAAGTAAGTCCAAGTCACATAATTTATTAAGTGTTTACCCTCAATATCTCAAACATTAAGATATTTCAAAGCTTTTCCTCTGTCCATTCATATCATTTGATTAAGATGAGTATTGACTATAATTATATAAATCGCTACAATTATATATTTTATCACTTGACTATTTTTTGCATTCTGTACACAATAAATTATCTTTTCTATTATTCAAGAAAACTGTATTTTTGTTTCATAGATCTCTCAAAATTACCGTACATTTAAATAAAGTTCATTCACAATACAGAAGTTCACAATGTTGAGAAGAGAATGCCTGAAACGTATTTGCTGTCTTCATCTTCAAACCATCTTCTATGGAAAATATGCTAAAAGTTTTAAAGTAGTACCTGGTGTGTTTCCAACCTTGTCCACTTCATCTATATTTGCTCCCCATTTGATCAATAACTGAAGGCAGCCCAGACGACCGTGATACGCTGCTGAGTGAACCAAGCTCCAGCCAAAGTTGTCTGTTGCATTCACATCCTTTATAATTAAGATTTTAAATTAAAGTACATGGTGAATATGTTCTTTTCTGTAAGATAGAATATAAATGAATCATATTCTTCACTAATAAATATTCTGAGTATCAATGTATAATAAATATAGACTTACAATTCCAGCCCTTAAGATTGTGTTGAGTGTGAAAGAGTTTCCATGAGCAGCTGCTAGATGAGCAGGAGTGCTTCCCCTTGAGTCTTTTGAAGACATGCTGACTCCATTATTTACCAGTGCCTGTATATGTGAAAACATGATATGATAATATGATATTATACAAGTATAACAAGTGTCTGATGTGACTTACTAAATTCTTCAGTTTACACTAAAATTTGGCTTTTATAAAAGAGGAGAAAAGACAATTATCAAGATCACCTTAATTGATTTGATAATTACCTGCATGCAGGCATCTTGGCCTCTGATTGCTGCAATGTGGGCTGGGGTCCACCCTCTTGTTGTGGTCACTGTGGCATCAGCTCCATGCCAAAGTAACCAATGAACACACTGCAATATATACATAAATATGTAGATAGGTGCAAATAGTGCATTCCTTGAAAGATATTTTTTGCATAACTTAACTGTAAGTTCTTTTGAAAAACAGGACCCAGAAAGTTACCAGAAACGTTACTGTAAACTAAATGCAGTGATTTCTGTATACAGGTAAACTTTGTTATCTCGACATCAACGGGACAATCAGAAATTGTCGAGATATCCGAGGTGTCGAGATATCAGAGTTGAGACTTGACATCCTTAATTTTACTGCATAGTAAAACCATAGACCTAAATTAAACAGACGTGTAACTACGTACATGGCTTCAATAGACTGTAGCTAGTTTGTTTCAGCTATCCCTCTATATTTATTAAAAAATCTAGGAAGTTATTCACCAATGTAATTTATGAAATGCTTCCTTTTTTATCGAAAGCTTCTCATTTTACTTAAAAGAGATCTCCATCCAGCGTTCCGCGTGGAACTTGCTCTGTCAGAACAGGATACGAAATGCACTCTATAAACTTCGAACTGTAACGGTATAAAGTCGACTTCCATGATACGGAAAAAAATTAATTTTTTAAAATTTATTTAATTTTTTTAATTAATTTATTTCACTTTTATTTTTCATTTCATTTTCAAACCAAAATTTTAAAACAAACTTAATGTTGTTACACATGCATTTATATTACGTACGGCTGATTCATTGTAGTCATGCATGTCGTAGATTTGATTGTTTCCTGTTAAATGCATTTTAACTACAATTTTTTTGTTAAATTGAATTCATTGTGTATACTAGTAATCATTGTAGTTCAGCTATATTTCTTTTTTTAACAAAATGTTAAAGTTTTGTTAGATTTCAACATAAATAAACGGTTGTATGCGCAGAATCGAGAAGATTTATCAATGATATTACCCAAGCTGAACATTAAACAATTAACGTCTCAGAGACGCTGAGGGGGCTTGGGATTCCTCTACAAACATACATTTCCACAGAGGCAGTATGTAGTCAAAACATGGGTGTGAAGGGTGTGAATTACTGACGACGTCAAGATAGACAGAGTTCTCCAAGCATGATGAACAACCAGCTTACAAACAATTCTGTTAAGCAGAGCAGAAAATTGCCCGGATGTCCACATATACCAGGTAAATTCTGCTATTGGGACTGTGAAATACGTCGAGATAAGCTGGGTAGTCGACATTACCGAGGTCGACATACCAGAGTTTTTGCATATCATTTATAAAGTAAATAATGCCGGGACCGCGAACGGACATCACCATATCCCAGGTTGTCGACATATCCGATGTCGAGATACCGCAGTTTACCTGTATTTTCTTATTCATTTTATTGAAACTTGTCCTATCCATTGAGTTTGTTCGAAACCACGCAATATTGTGATTGATATACAAATTACATGTAACACTGTAGCATTAAAATTTATAAATCAAACATAAGATGACATAATAGTTCAAGTGTCTGTAAGGGCAATCTAATTAAAATGAAAGAAAAAGTGAGCTAGCTCACATACCCCACGCTCCCCAAAAACTTGATTGTGAAACACATAATGAAAGGCACAGCCAGTGCACTTTTAATACATAGTATAGATCAAAAACGGCAATAATTGCAAAAAAATCTTCACATCAAAATGTCTTGCATATGAGGACATTTAAATGTGGAATGAAGTTTCTAGATAAATAATGGAATCAAAATTTCTTGGCATTATACAAATCCAAACATTAATTTGAAGTGATTGGGGGGGGGGGGGAGAAATTTTCTTGAATAATAGGCAAAACTCTTTGGGATAAAATAATGGAATATGTCCTAAATATCTGCATAGGTTGACGAAACTATGTACAACAGTTTAAGAGAAGTAGTGCTGACAAACTGTTCATCTGTATATTCAAAATATGGCCAAAAAGTCTAAGTTGGAAAGTGTGGAAATTCCCGGAAAAATAAAGGAAATCGGAATTTCCTGGTAATATGCACATCTACATATTGTGTCCTAAATATCTGCAAAGTTTAACGAAATTCTGTGCAGTGGTTTATGAGGAGTTGCACTGACAAACTGTTCATCTCTATATAAAAGGTATGGCCAAAAACCTAAGTTTTTAGTGCGGGAAGTCCCGGAAAAAATAATGGAATCGGAATTTCCTGGTAATATGCACATCTACATATTGTGTCCTAAATATCTGCAAAGTTTGACGAAATTCTGTGCAGCGGTTTATGAAGAGTTGCGCTGACAAACTGTTCATCTCTATATAAAAGGTATGGCCAAATGCCTAAGTTAAAAAGTGTGGAAAGTCCCGGAAAAAATAATTGAATCAGAATTTCTTGGGAATATGCACATCTACACATTGTGTCCTAAATACCTGCAAAGTTTGACGAAATTCTGTGCAGCAGTTTATGAGGAGTTGCGCTGACAAACTGTTCATCTTTATATTCAAGGTATGGCCAAATGCCTAAGTTAAAAAGTGCGGAAATTCCCGGAAAAAATAATGGAATCGGAATTTCCTGGTAATATGCACATCTACACATTGTGTTTTAAATATCTGCAAAGTCTGACGAAATTCTGTGCAGCGGTTTATGAGTAGTTGCGCTGACAAACTGTTCATCTCTATATTCAAGGTATGGCCAAATGTATAAGTTAAAAAGTAAGGAAATTCCCGGAAAAAATAATGGAATCGGAATTTCCTGGTAATATGCACATCTACACAATGTGTCCTAAATACTTGCAAAGTTTGACGAAATTCTGTGCAGCGGTTTGTGAGGAGTTGCGCTGACAAAAAAAAGAGGACTGACTGACTGACTGACTGACGGACTGACTGACGGATGGGTCAAAAACATACCTCCCGCAACTAGTTGCGTGGGGTATAATTAGATATTAGATCCGCTCGCATACTCGCTACACTAGTGTAGTGAGTATATACGAGCGGATCTAACATCTAATTTTAATTAGATTGCTGTAAGGGTAAAGACAAATGATGGATTAGGTCGGGGTGGGTTTACACAGTGGGCTTACCTCTAGTGCCCCACTATTACAGGCAGTGTGTAATGGAGTAAACTTGTCTGCCTCCTCTACTTCGTTTATACTGGCACCATTTTTCACCATAGACTCCAGTTCCAGTACATCACCATTTTTAACGGCATCGTGGATACCGGAGTATCTCTTTTGGGCTGTATTAATTTATGTTTTTTGAAGATGAAATTTAAGAATGAACATATAATTCAAAGATTCTTTTGCTCTTGATTAAACTGCATGTTAAAAATAAAACCATTTCCCATACTAAATAATTATTTTCGAGATTCCCGCGTCAAATAGAAGGAAACATTTTATTTTTTCTTATCTCATGCCTTAAATTTTGAAAAATTATGGATAAACAACGAATAAACTTAAAATTAATGACAAAAAAACTTACCTGGCATTCTGGTTGCCAACAAACTGTTTTGCCGGAAGTGTATTTTAAGAGTTTCGCAGTAAAGATAACCGATTTTGATATTTATTTTTTTTGAAAAAAATGAAAGGACAAAAAAGAGTTTAGAGATAGAAAACTGATTAAAAATTATGAAAATGGTTCAATTATTCTGAAAATGTTAAATTTATTTGAGCAAATCAGTTAACCGGAAACGCAGGTGCGCGGAATAGTCCCGCGGTTAATGTCAAATGCACGTGTGCTGAAAAAAAATCAAAACATAGCCCTTTTCAGGATTTCTAAGTACAGTTAGTTTACGTAGTTTACTTTTTTGGCACGATATATTATACTGGCTTATAATGTATGCAAAATGATAAGTACAAAGAAGTATCTGTACTTTTCATCAACATTTTATTCTACATGTGTGGCATGTGGTGACTTTTTGTGAAAAGGGGGAGGGTAGTTGTTCTGCATTGTTGAAATTCTCAGAATTTTGTGACAACTGAAATGAAATATTTTTTTTATAAAATTAATATTTTCAGAATTAGCCAAACAGGACAAATGCATGGGTTTCCGAGGTTTCAGTGTCCAAATGGCTCCAACTTTGCTCCCAGGTTTCATCACAGAGGACCTTCTCCGAATCAACATAACTTCTACACCCCACCGCGTCAGCCTTCACCAAGACAGCAAGTCTCTTACTCAGACATGAATGTCTTCAGTAATGGTCCAAGAAGACCACAGACAGCAAACTTTGGCAAGAATACCTTTCATTCTCCCCCAAACTTTAATTCGCCGCCTCCTAGACACCAGGTTTCCTATTCAGATTCTAACATGTTTACGCCAAATTCTGGACAACAGCAGGTCAAAAATGGAGATGGTATTCAACACCAACAGTTTAATCCACAGTGGCAAAGCCCTCCTCCAAGATTTACTCCTCACCAACAGAATGGACACCCCTGGCAGAATAACAGAAATCAAAATTGTCAGTGGGGAAATACTTCCCAAAATGGAAATAACTTGAATTGCCATAAGAATTTCACAAGCAGTGGTGTCGATGGTTTTACAACAAATCACAACCAGAAAGGAAACAACAAGAAACCTTGGTCCAATAATATCTGGAACAATCTTCCAAAAGATTCCAACAGGAACCCGGAACACTTTCAGAAAAAGGTTAGTGTTACATTTAAAATCTGTTAGCAATTTCATACTGAACTTTATTATTTTTTTAAGAAGATGTTTTACTTCATTTATAAATACGATGTGAAATTGAGTATATGATATACAAATGTATGCAGTAAAGCAGTAGTGTACATATGTATGTCTTTACAGTATGTATGCATGGAAAATGTACAGAAATGATTCATTGCAATTGAATTCATATTGAATTTTCATAAGATTTGTGAATCATTAAAATTATCATTTGTTTTGATATAGAAGAAAAAGCCTAAAGTAGATAAAAGAGATCTGGCTGAAAATAATGTTTATTTCTGTGACACTTGTGACAGAGGATTTAAAATGGAGGAGAAATACCAGGAACACATTCAGAGTCATGTCAAAGTAAGCATTACGTGTAATGTCCTATATGTTTCAGTTTTGCAGTGACACATACCTTTATTCTTGTTTTATATTTTAAAAATTAAAACCTTTTTATCAGGCTTTTAATGATGAAATAATATTTCAAAAGTATTAATTTTTGAGATCCATCAAATGAAATATTAATTTTGGTGTGCTGAACCTCTGCTAGTCTGCTTATAATAATCATTTGATCTTAATTGTAAAAATTAATCTTTATTTTTAGTGTCAACATGAAGGTTGTTCTTATACAGCTCACCCAAAGCTTGTAAGACTCCACAACAAAACAGTGAGTAAGATTGCTGTCATTGAATGGGCAGAAACTTCATTTTGGGGAACATTTTTTTATGAAATGCATTTACATTTGCATGTATTTGCTGACTTTTGAAAATTTCTATAAAATAGGCATTCAACAACATAATTTATGATCTTGTTGATTTTAGCAACATTATAGTGGACTGGCATCAAAGATCTGGAAACTGGAGTCTCCTGAGGACATTGAAAAATGGAGACAGGAAAGGAGAAAGTAAAATTATATATAATTCTTCTTCTACACTCTTTTCAAATACTTCATATAGAAAATGGATCTGAAATGGTTTATGTTTCATGAACATTAAAAATTGATTCATGCAGAAATTTTCCAACTGCTGAAAATGTTCAGAGAAAGAAAGAGATTTTGGAGGAGAAAAGAGCCAGAGGTGAAGTTATAGAGACTAAAACATTTGGGTGAGTTAATTCAGCAAGGAATCATTTAAAACTGATATGTGGATATCTGCATTTACAATATATTGTAGATTCCTCTCCAGCTTGTAAATGATCCCAGAGTAAAATTATATGTCAGTAAAATTGTATCTAGTTCTAGCAATTTTGAATTGTATAATTAGAAACTTACACATAAACAGTAAAAAAAAAAAAAAGGTATGGAAATTTCAAAATTCTGTGAATGTGTGTATATATGTTCAACTAAAATAATATTAATGACATCATAAATTGTAGTAAAATGAGAAATAAAGATGGAAAAAGAGAAAGATTTGGAAGAGGGAGAAACCAGAGACAGAACAATAGGAAAAACTTCTCAGAAGAAGATGTTAAAAAGGAAAGTCCCCCAAAGTTAGAGGTCACCATTACAAAGGTAACAGATCAAAAGCAGAGTTAACTTTTGGATGCTACCCACTGCTCACTCTTTTTATTAGAAAACATGTGTTAGTAAAAATATCTAGGTCTGAACTTAAAAATCTAAAATTTGTGCTTTGTTCAAATGTTCATCTTTCAAGATCATAGCCATCTTCGCTAGCCAAGGGTTTCCGATCCGATACCTACTCTACAACCCTTGGCAGATTTAGTCCTATCAATCGGGAACTTTGATTGCGCCACCTATCGCCATAATTGAGTTAAGTCCCTTGAAGCTCTTTAATATTTGTCCAATGAAAATAGCTGTAACATACGTAGATCAATAGGATGTTTGAAACAATATGGCGACCTCCATGTGGAATATATCCAAACAACTTCATACAGCTGTGGGCAGTGGGCACACCTCAAAAGTGGTAGAAAATATCCTTCTTCGTGGATTTTTAGTCAAGATTTTGACACTACTTTCTACTTGTTGCCGTATCAATTATTATCAATGAGCCGTGACATTTGATTGGCTTAAATTGATGCACCTAAAATGCGGAACACGGACTAATGTGGTCCTTTCAATAATTCTTGAAAACATATATAATTAAAAGAAAAAAATTCAAAATAATTAATCCCTCGTTTTTTTAAGCATAGATCACGTCATAACTTTCATTCCTTGTAAATATTACTTTTATTTTGCATAAAACACGAACAGACTTTAATTCAGCCGAAAATCGTCGATTAGTAAAAACCTTGCGTAGACTCGGACTTCGCAGCCAATCAAATTCGTTTGCACAAGTTCTAAAATTTTCGGCCAAATCTGCCAAGGGTTGTAGAGTAGGTATCGGATCGGAAATCCTTGGCTAGCGAAGATGGATCATAGCATACATGTCTATTTTTTTTAAACAAATCTGAGATATTTTATTGAAAACAAACTCAATCTAATATTATTTTTTATCAACAAAAGAAGTGTAAATTTACTATCAGTTGAAACTTTCGCCATTTACATCCTTAACAAACACTTTTACTTGTAACCTGTTTTAGGAAAATGTTAAGAAGGAGGGTGTGAAGAAATTTGATGGTGACCCACTGTCAATGTTAGAGGGATTGGAGGAAGTTGTGCCAGAATCAGACAAACCAGTCTCAACCATAGGGGGACTTGCTGCATTGATGGCCAACTACAGTGATAGTGATGAGGAGAAAGCCACACAAGCAGACACACAAACAAGTTAGTGTTACAATCCTGTCCAAGCAGTTAAAGGAAAGCAAAACTGAGGATAAAAATGTAGAAGATTTCAATATACTGATATTTAGGCTATCTAAATTTAATTCCTTGGTTCTCAGGCCAATTTTCTCCAAAACAGATGCGGGAGGGCGGCATTTTATTTTTCATTTTATTGGCAATAAATTAGATGAGGGAGGTATTTTTTTAATTTTAATTTCCAAATTTTCTTAAACATAAAGATAATTTTTTTTAATCACAGATATACTTTCCATTTCTGGTCAAAATTACTGCTTTATCCAATGCTTAACAACGTGTAAATATCGTAGGTAATGTCCTTGAATGTATTTTCAAACGAAGAAGCCAAAATCTAATTGTAAATGGCTACCGGAAGTGATATTTGAATACTAAACTACGAAACAAATGAGGTCGGAATTTTTTTTCCCGGATTGGTCTCCGCAATATCAACTTTTTATTTTATCAAAACTACAATAAAATCGGCAATGCGGCTACCTCAAAACAGATGCGCGCGGGCCTGAGAACCAAGATTTCAATTTTATTTGGCCTTATGTAATGTTTTTTTTTTCCCCCAGACAAACCTGTCATTGTTGACGATACTGAACCTGTGGAGGAGAGCCTGTCTGGTGAAATGAAGAACAAAAGATCACGAAAACGAAAGAGACAGAGAAAAAATGGCCAAGATGGTGACTGCAGTAGTCAGCCCAAAGTCCGCAAGTCTACCCTACTGGAAAAGGTAGAAACACAATGTTGTGTAATGCTTGATGTTACTGCATTAGTAATTCAAATAGTTTTCATGTGTTGATTAGTTGAGAATGTCCTTTATGCTTGGTATCATTTACAAATATAGTGTGTTCAAGAATGAAAGAATAGCTATGCATATTTTGATAACATTATTTAGTGCCTTAATTTATACAGTCAATTCCTGAATTATCACCATTTTCGCAATACCGCCATGATTTCGCAAGAACATTTTTCCTGCTATATAAAATTCTCTTTATAACGCCAAATTTGCATACCGCCATCCGCCACCCTGTTTTCACAACAAACGTCCATTTCTAAGTTTCAATTATCTCGATATACTGCCACAGGTGCGTGTGGTCAGTGGAACGCGGCTAATTGGTTGACACTATCCCTGTTGCAAAGCATGCAAAGGCAGACAAGGTACATGTAATTAAGTAATTAAACAAGAACTAAATAAACAAAGATTTTAACATGAACTATTATAATAATTTCGTTTTCTGTTTAATAAAATCATTTCGTCACGGCTTTGCCACGAAAGCGGTCGTTGTTAAAGTGCGCTGATAACTATATAATTTAGTTGATCTCTGCTTTAAACATTGCAAAGTTTGCTGAAAAAATAATTATACGGTATAAATTGTGAATGTTTAATTAACAATGTTGCCATAAACAATAAATTTATTCAAGAATTTATTTTACTTACTATTGCAATATATCACGACGATCGACCCAGCATTTTTTTTTTTTCAATAGCAGAACTGCAGATTTAAATGCACACCCATGTACTTGTCTTTATATCATAACTGCACATTTTGTTTTAGCGAATTTGTACATTAAAAGAATTACTTGAAGTATTTTGAATCAGAAATACTGTACATGTATGTTTTTATATACGTGTACATGTAATGATAAGAATAGAAACCCTAAATGGTATTTCTAAGAACGATAACTCTACTTCTTGTTTTCCAGAAGATGGGAAATTCAATTCATCGCCAAATTCATTATACCACCATGATTTCTAAATTACAAAAGGTGGTGGTTTATCGAGAATTAACTGTACATGTGAAGTGTTATATTGATAAATTAACATTTGTAACTGCATGCAGCTTGATTATTGCTGACTTTAATTACACTATTAGACAAACCATCTTCCCAGAAGTTAGGTGAATACTTATACAGTGTTTATGTAGACCTTATCTATCACTATTACTGCATGTACCGGGTATATTATTATCTTAAATAAGGGTAAGGGTTATTTTTTAACAGGTCATTTGCACCCTATCACACTCGCAAACCATTTTGTTCCATGCATTTTGAATTCTCTTTTTCCATTCTTTTATTAAGGCAGCAATGAGTTATGAAAATCCTAAATTTACATCCATTGTATTTTCAGCTGCTGGCCCCTGACATAAGAAGAGAAAGGAATCTGATTCTGCAGTGTGTGTATCATATCGTAAAGGAAAACTTCTTTGGAGTCGGGAATCCTAAAGAGGGAGATTCTCAAAAGCCAAAAATCACAGCGAATGACAAAACTGATAATCTTTTAATTGAAAAAAGTGAAACTGATGGTGAAAGTAATGTCGTGAAAAACTGTAAAGCAGAATCTTTCACAGAAATTTCTGCAGAAGGAACTGAGGTTGGAGAACTGGTCCATGCACAGAACAGACTCACAAACTCTGATGTAGTGGAGAAACTAGATTTGACCAGAAATGAAGACACTGAGTGCATTATTGATGATTGTGCCTGGGAGTGAATTGTTCTTACTGTTAAAATGATCTGTTGATAAAGAATATCAAGTCATTAAATATTACTTGTTACATTTTTATGCAAGTTTATTCTTTCTGTTTTAATTTTAATCTTGAGATCTAAGGTTAGGCTCTGTAGTCATGCAGAAACAGCTTGAGTCTATTGGACATTTTGGAAGAAATATTTACAAGTAGGCAGATTAATGCATTTCATGACATTTGTTAATGACTTGGTGAACAAAATTTCATATTTAATTGTTATGACCACAAATAATATTTAACATATTTTTTAAATGGAACTGGTTTATTTGAAACAAAGAAAGAGAGCATACAAGGCAAGGAGAATATCCCACTTTGAGAAAATATATTTGTCAGATTTTCAAAGTTCATGAAAAATTAGATTTTACTATGAATTAGACCACTAAAATTTATGTAAAATAATGTTATCTTCAACACATTTGATTCATTTATATTTTTTAACTACTTTTTTTTTTTTTATTAATAATCTGTTTTTAACAGTTTTAAAATAGTTTGTAGAAAATGGGTTAATTAGAGCCATAAAAAAAAAAATGAATTTTGAACAGGTGTCAAGTCTCCATTCTTCTTCAATCTAAAGAATGATGGAAATTAAATGAAATATAAAGTCTATTTCATGTTTCAAAGAAAATATAACTGAAAATATGAGAGCCAAACTAAAAGTTCAGATCGTGTGTGAATCTTTCTTTATATCTTTATGTGAGTGAAAAATAAATTATTTTTCAATAATTTATTAAAAATATATTGACAGTAATTTTTTTTTTTTTGGGAGGGGGGGGGGATTAACTTTTCATGAACATTAAGAATATATTTAAAAAATGTTTTTTCTTAGAGTGTGGTATTGTCCTTGCTTTGTACAACTCCTTTTTTACAGATCCAAATTTAGCTTTTGATAAACCTTAATTGCTATTTATTACTCCAACAGTTTTCATGAGTCTGCATTTTAGGATGCATGATACACGTACATCATCACATGAAAATTTTATAAACTCGATCTCTGCTCCCTGTTCAATCAAAGTTCTGGTTCAGACATTAATATTTGAAGTTTGTAGATATATGCATCTTGCATAATTTGGTCCTTCAAAAGCTTATTTCTATGAATGCAGAGGCCTATATAGTCTAACATCAATTTTTAGGAAAAGGAATCTTTTACGTACGATCTATCAAACACCTGAATTTAAAGCGTCTAATCGACATTGATTGTTGGCGGGATCAGAGGAAATTCAGAACATGCAATGAAAAGAAAGCATCCAGAAAAAGGGTAAAAATGGGGGAAAATGCGAAAATGTTATAAAATGATACAAGTATTTAAGCAAATGATAAAGCCTGGTAGTGTGCGTGTTATGTACGATTATTTTAGTGTCTTTATGTGCTTAAAGGACTTTATTCGGTAATAACCAATATTTGCCCCCCAAATCAAACTTTGATGGAGATATATCTAATTAAGTTCTTAAACAGGGGAGGATATGCTGACTTCAAAGCACTGAATATTTTCATAAGTAATGACGCCATATGTACGTAATGACGTCACAAACATGACGTAATTTTCAGTTTTTTATGAATTTTACAGAAAAATGTACATATTTCGTCGATATTTTGAGTAAAAGTCACCGAGCGCACGTGTGTTCAGGATCAATATTTTGATATAATGTGTAGAATGATAATATCAATGAAATATGCCAATATTGTTCCTGAACAAACTTGCGCTCTATTAATTTTAAAGCTAAAATTGTTGAAATTTTGTCCATTTTGTTCTCTTTCTGAAAAAGGATATAAAATCGGACTAGTTTGTGACGTCATAAAAACAAAAACTGTGAAAACACTGCTTTGACACTGTAATATTTTCTGTTAAGTTATATTTCTCATACAATTTATTGAATTCAGCACATTTCAGGAAGTTTTCAAAATTTGACTTTTGTGGGGGCAAATATATGCAATATACCGCATATAGTTCTTTAGTAAATAATCAACTGAGTGTAATTTAATGAAAAAATGGGTTCCCGTCTTTACATGAATTAAAATTTTAACGTTAAATTATAACAGGTTACAGTCCATCACAAAGTTTTTCAAAACATCAGAAAGTCAACAAGGTATGTTTTGAGAATTTTCAGAGATGTATGTACATCACTTAGAATTAACTAGATTACTAAAAAGTGATTTAACAGGTCCAGGAAAATCACTAGCTACATAGCATAATTTACCTATATAGCTTTATTTACCTATATAATATAGCTTTATTTAGCTATATTAGAATAAGTTTTTGTTTTATGAAAAGCAGACGAAAAGTCGCATGAAAATTATGGCTGATATTTTTTTTAAAAAGGTTTGATAAAAACAACCTAGGGCATAGTAAAAACATTGCCTCTTTTAAACACTTTTTAACCAAAAAATGCATCTCTGTTGTTTGGATAGCTGTCCCTCACTGAAGTGTGACGAGGCGTGACTAAGTGTGATTGCCTTGCATTGTGCTGAATTATTACCAATCAATTATCTTGTTGACCAAAACTGCTTTTCTTTGTTAAAGTAGCTGCTTAATCACAGATTAACTGTTATACATAGCCCCAAAACTTTTAGATCTTTGATTGCAATTGCACATAAGGAGAAACATTTTTAAAAGTGGGTTTTTGGTGAATTGTTTTCAGTCCAATTCAAAGATGAAAACTAATACTGCCCCATTATGTGACTTTTTCTGCTTTTCATAAAACAGAAGCTTATTCTAAAATAGCTGAATAATATTATATAGGTAAATAAAGCTTTATAGGTAAATTAAGCTATATAGCTAAATATAGTGATTTTCCTGGACCTGTTTAAGATGCAAAGTTATGTTGTTATACTTAAAGTTATTTTATAGACATAAGCAGACTCTGTTGAGACAGGCAAAGATAATTTACCATCTGTAAAAATGGTAAAATAGAGACTACAGAGGCAGGATAAGCTGTATATTTAGTACTGTTGACATCTGATTCTATCAAAATACTGGTTTTCATTGAAATGCTCCACATTCATTAACAGATTTGGCTCAGATTTTTCAAGAACGCTGACTATGGTGAACTTATTAAAGCTGAACAAGATTCGTAAATAGGCATACACCATTTTATCTACAATACATTAACACCAGGGTATACTCTTCAGATTCGTCACACCTGAATGCTTTATTGTCACGGGTATTGGCTTGGAATGGTGACACATGTTCATGCTGGTTATCTTGCATTACCTTTGTTTACTTTTTATTGCAGTTGTGCATAGTTGTGTTTGTTTGTATACTGCACTGACCTGTGCAACTGTTGTAAGTGTCTTGGTATCTTACTTGCCTACATTGGAAGACGTACACAGTTATTTTTTGGCATTGCTGAGTGCTGGTGTATAACAAACGTTTGTGTACACTCACTCAGGTGACAATTCATTACACTGAAAAGTGACTAAGTGACCCGCTCTATTTATAGGGGCCTGCAGATATAGCAAGAGATCTCACAAATATGGCAGTCAAATTCTTTTTTACGAATCGTGTTCAGCTTTAACATTAACAAAATTCATAAAAATAATAAGTCTTACAGTGAAACTGTTATGGCAAATGCTGTTAATTTTTTCAATCTATACACATTTCCTTCTGAAGTGTTGTTTAACATTCTGTTTATGACAGTACACTTTTTGGTAAACCCCTTCAGCATGCTTTTACTGTGCATTGTACATAAAAGTTCATCTTTCTAAAAACAAAATTGAAATACAGTCTTCACAACAATTCTTTTTCAGCACATGTCCTTTGGGCATGTATACCGATCATTTTAACCCAGCCCATTGAAATTTGTACATGCCCTACTCAAAATTCATTCACATAGCAGATATGATTGTGCATCAAAAACTTAAGGTTATTATATTTACAATAAGGACAGTGTTTCTGTTTATAAATTCTCTCAATCTAAAGTTTAAATTGTTTTCAGAGTTTTAAATCAATGGTCTGCCTGTCTGTCATTTTCTTATGTGTTTTTGTTCACAACTTTTGACTCGCATGCTGGTCATTTGTTGGCTGGCTTAGCTGAACTGAATTACATAGCAGTTTACGCGAATAACTGGGGTATGACAGAAGTAATGGCAAGTAAACATCGTGAATCGAAAAAAAAATTCACACATGCCCTTCGGGCATATAATTTGAAAATTTTCACATGCCCGCTGGTATATTTGCCAGGTCCCGGGCATGGGGCACCCAGGTTATTTTGAAGACTGGAAATACATACATGATGTTTTCTCTAACACTGCAGACTTATACCATACATTGGGATTCCTGACTTCTCACAAACTTAAAAAAAAATTGGAATTACCTGAACTGTTGAAGTGACAAAAATATGATGTCATGAAAATTGCAATTAATTTTTGATTGTTTTCCTTATCTCTTGACCACTCATATTTCACCTTTCAGTGACAAACAGCCTGTTATGTGTGCATTGAGGTGTCATCTGCTTACTTTCTATTTATGCTTTAAGTCAATGAAGCCTGAACAATCTCAAGTGCTTGAAACCCATGTGGCATGTATGGAACTGTTTTAGTAACCTTTTGCAAATACAAGTATTATCTGTTATTGAATTCTGATCAGTTAAATTATGGAGAATCAATACCAGTAACTTGTGTGATTCCACAACAAATGTTTGAAAATCATATTAATTCAGTCATATACCAAATCCCTAATTATTAGATCTCCTACCTGTAACAATTCAATATTAAGAAAGACACTCTAAACCATATAGAGTCAATGCAAATTCAGAAATCATTTTATTGAATAAACTATGCATTGTTATAATATTAAAACCCACTCTGGCTCTGTGAGTGGAAGTCAAAGTCTTTTCATTATTTTTGATATAATGTAAAATTGGCATCCCCATCTTACAGCAGCTGCTTTAGATGCATTGGACTATACAGTGTATGTGGTTATAGAAGTTTACTAGCTTTATATTGAATGATCAGAAAGTTGTGATCAGCACATACTTGAGTTATTTGACTTTATCTGGCTTGTGTAAGGACTGCTAGGATAATAGGATATTAAAATTTTGTTAATGGTGAAGGTGCTATTGGTGGATGTCAACTAGCAGCTGATATATGACATGCAATTTACTAAAAAATGAATAATCTAATGTAGCTCTTAGTACTGACAATGTAAAGAATAATGATATTTCTTCAGAAAGATAACATTTTGTCTTGATGTTTCTTGCAACTTAGGTAAGTATGTTGATATTGTAGCTTTATTGCTTGTTTTTTAGTCACATTTGTGCAATAGAAAGTATTTATGCTTGTTCATGTATTGTTGCAAACAAAGTACTATATATGTATTTATTTGAAGAAAAAATATCTTGGCATCTTTGGCTTGATCCTTCTATTTCAAAAACATCAATCACCAAAATAGTTAAGTTTTTATAGATGAAGTACCGGTAGGTAGAAATACTGATGACCCAAACTATTCTGCACCAAATTTGAATACAATAGTACATATGTAGTACATTTTGTTTCAAAGATTTTTATGATTTTTGTTTTCTTTAGTTTATTGATCTGTATGCTGTATAAGTGAGCCATGAACCACTTCCGACATGTCTATAACTATAGGCATGATGAATATTATGAACAGCCCAGAGAATATGATAGATCTTCCTATGATCTTGCCAGAAGAGGCTACCCTTACAGAGAGAGGCAGATGCCACCTGGATATAACCAAGCACCAAGAGAGTCGGTGTATGATGCTGGTAGATACAATCCTAGGGAAAGGAATGCACATTTTCTGCAGGGGTCATATTCTGCAGATTTTGAGAGTGGGGCCCAGTGGAATGATTATTATGCAAGAAATTTTGAAGACAGGGTAAACATGACAGACTACAGAGAGTACAGAAATTCAGACAGAGTCTACGGAATCTCAGAAAGAGACAGAATTTCACAGAGAGGATATGGCATTTCAGATAGGGGAATTGATTCACAAAGAGGCTTTAGAATTCCAGAAAGAGGCAGAAATTCAAATAGAGGCTATGGAATGTTAGATAGAGGCAGCCATTTACAGAGAGATGTTGGAATTTCTGAAAGAGGCTATAGTAGTTATATTGAAAGGGGAACTTATCATGCTTATAGAAGTAAAAGACCATATTGGAAAGCACATGGACCAGAGGAACCTTATCACACGAGTGAGCCAGGTTACCACAGGTCAGATACTAGAGCGGGCTATGTGTTTGATGATTCACCACCAGAAAAGAAAACACAATCTGATAATTCCCAAACACAGTTAGGTGGGGAAACTGACCCAAATCAGATGTTTTCAAGAGGTTCACCTCAGAAAAAATCCCCAAGAGGTACTTTAAAATATCCTAAAATAAAAGCATCAGCTGCTCAAGAAATGTTGAAAACAAACCATGTGAAGGAAACCACAGGCAAAGAAAGCTCAGGAAATGGTAGTAAGACCATAGGAAATGTTCAGAAACAGAACTTGTCAACGTATAAAGAAAGCTTAAGGTGTCACTCAGGCATAGCTAACATAAAGGACCAAGGGTTAACAAGTAAGACAGGTGCTTGTGGTCAGATGGGTTTAAAGTCACATGGGAATGATAAACAATTAGTAGATGTGTCAGCAGCAGACTTGGATTTAAGGCAGATAAAAGGTTCTAGTCCCACTGACATGACTAGAATTCATCCTAACAAACTAATGAAGGAATCCAATACAGAAGCGATAGTGACTGAAGCAGGTGCTAGGAATAAAATTTCCATGGACTATGACAAAACTTTGTCATCCGATGAACCTAAGAATGAAATTGAACGTTTGGTAGGGCTATCCTCTCTGACGTTGGCTTCAGGCTATGATGAAGGTTAGTTGGGAATGATTCTGAGTTCTTTTTGCCCTTACTTCACCAAACACCTCATTCCAACTCAACTTGTGTGTATTCTTACATATCACTGTGAGTTAACTCATCCAGGAATGTTACATAAACATGTATCCCAAATAAAGATGAGAGAGAATGAATTTATCGAAATCTGAACTTATGAAGAAAAATGACTATATCTCAATGTTTGTCTCTCCTGTTATTAACTGAAAGCAATAAAATCTTATTATCCAAAAGTGAATGAGTTATCAATATTATCATGATTATACAACTTTCCAAAAAAAAAAAAAAATTAATATTATTATTTATTCAATATCCAAGAATTTAATATTTTTATTGCTTGCATGTTGCAATGTGTGTGAACCCCATAGCATACACTTAACTAACAGCTGAGCCCTGGAAACATGAAACATTTTAGACTTGATTGATAATCTGCATACTCTGTTGAAATGATGTATATATAAATGTAGCATTGTGAAATAATAATAATAAAAAAAAAAAGAATTGTCAGGACTGCATATCCAAACTGTTGTTATCTGCAGAATTTAACTCTTTATTTCACAGCAAATAAGCACCTCATAAAATGTTCAAGGTCTAAGTCTGTTTCATGATCTAGAGCTGATCTGATCTTGTTGGCACTGCATATCATACTGATCATGCTGATATATTCCGTTTAGTTTGCTAGTTGAATGCCCTGCTTGTACTATTTACCCATATATCTAACATGTTAATAATGTGCAGATCTTTAAGCTATTTTTGATATGTAGCACTAAGTCATAAACAACATATATGTGCATTTACCAAACTACTAGCTCAATTTTCACAGAAGGCTAACAAATAAAAGAAAAAAAAGTTCAATAGACCTTACAACCCTTCTTACTTTTGAATGATTGGTACTATGCCTTTCATATTTCACTTGACCATCATGCCAATAGTGTGTATTCCTTTTCACAACTCTCCCTTAGGTACAACTTTTTTGACCTAAAAGTGGGTTTAAACTACTTTTGGAAACTTTAACCTTGGCCATACATTTTCGGTGATTATTGGTGCTTTGACTGTCATATTTTGCATAAATATACTTTATGACAAACCTTTATTTGGTACCAGTATTTTGGATCCATTAATTTTCATTGACGTTTGAGATTTACTGTGAATATTAGAAAAATAAAACTTGACCTGGAGGTTTCATTTGGGGGAACACATGTTTTACAAGACATTTTTTTCTTTATACAACAAGGCAGACAACTTTTCAGAAATGTTGTTATCAATGGAAACCAGAAGTACTTGATCAAGCAGTAACTAGTCACAAATGAATTTAAATCTACACTTCATCAACCTGTAAACAATCCATCATGAGCAAATCAATCTAATTAAAATTAGATGTTAGATTTGCTCGCATACTCGTTACACTAATGTAGAGAGGTGCGAGTGGATCTAACATCAAATTTTAATTAGATTGGGCAAAATGAGTAAAAATTTAGAAAAGATTTTTCTTTAGATGTCACTGTAAATTCAAACACGTGGAATGTTAATATTTTTTTGTATTTTGGGTCTATAACTTGTGTACAAGAAATAATCTGTTAAACTCTAAATTTCTTTAGAATTTAAATTTATGATGGTCCATTTCAGGTAAGGTTCTTGAATTTTATTTTAAATGTTTTTTTTTTGTTTAGTTTAATTTTCTTTTTCATTTCAAGTGAATTTTTCAAAAAAAGCTGCATCACAACCATATAAATCAAGATAGATTATGGACACATTTTCCTTCCTCTTTCATTTCATGTGTACTGTGATTTGTGAGTGTAAGTCCTTTAAACACTGTCATGTACACCATCAAGACATATTGTGTCAATACAATACATATTGCTTGTGTCTTGATGATAAGACACCATCCTTCTGTCATTGTGGTTTGAACCTTCACTTTTTGGCTTTTGTAATGAACATTTAACAGTTCATCAGTCTGACATTTCATTTCCTAGAGTTGACTTTGTGTACATTGTATATTTGTCTTAAACATTTAAGCTTGTGTAAAAAATTTTCCAGTCAATGATCACTTAATCAAGATAGAAAGAGGAATTCATTTTCTATGGACAATTTTTACTTTATTTAAAAAGCAACGATAAGTGAAGATAAAGCATTTCTGATTTAAAAAAAAATATTTCTGTGGCATTAATTTATTTCTCGACTTTTTTCTACAGTTTTACATAAATCATTTTGATTTTTTTTCTTTTAAATTCTTTCAATTTATATTGAAATAGTAGAAACTCCACATTTCATGACCATATAATATGTCTTTTTCTTGACCACACTTTAGTTGTTCATTTAAATTTCTTCATGCTATTTTGTCTCAATTTGTATAAATCATACATTTACTCCAGAAATAAATAACACCAGTTTTGATGTAAACATTTTATTTTGTAGATGTCCATTCCAAACCCAATGCTAAGGCTGCCAGAGAGAGCAATCATTCAGATGACGATTGTGTAGTAGTCAATCCTACTGGTAAAACACCCTCTCTACAGAAAACTCCTCAATCTTCCACTGTTTCTGGAGAAACACAGGTTACTGCAGCAGGCTCATCAACAAACAAAGGACCCGTAACTATCAAACAAACAAAGAAAGGATCTGTAACATCTGATGAACAAATCTCTAGCGTTCCAAGAGCAAATGTCTTCAATAATGATTCAGATCAGACACTGAAGCTCCAGAAACGGAGCGCTACTGAAAACAATGATGTTGAAATGACAGATGAAGGTATTTGTGAAATAAAGGTGAAAACTTCTAACAGTAGTTCTGAAGAAAGACCAGGGAGTAGTGTAGATAATTCAAGTGTTGCTGGATCAGAGAATACAATGTTGTCTGGAAATTTATATAAATCAGAACCTAGGAATGAAGGCAGAGTAGATGGTGTGCAAGACAGTGTAAATGTAGGACCAGGTTATAGGACACCAGAGAATTCAGGACAGGACGGCAGTCAGTTGTCCGCAGGGAGGAGAGGAATGGCAAGGACACCAAGTAGTGACAGTAGATACAGCACAGAGGAAAGACAAAGAGTGGTGAGTGGAGAAAGTCAGCGATTTCCTACGATGGAAAGACTGCAAGTGGGAGAAGGAAGGAGGCGCCACTCTGAGGAGCCACGTTATGGGAGTGAGGGTCATCCTACACAACACAGGGGCAGCACTGACCACTCAAGTCAGGACAAGAGAGGGGTAATGCAGAGGTCCCAGTCAGATAATTCCCAAGAAATCACTCCTAAAACTGCCAAGACATACAGGGAGTATAGAGAGGCAAAGCAGAGACAATTGGAGAGAGAAGAACGAGAGAGAAAGCGGAATCAGATGAGGTCCTCTTCTATAGAGAGACATAATGGCTACTCTACTCCAAATAAGGAGCCAGTGAAGAACTCTGATCATGTGGTGACACCAAGCAATCCTTCAAATAAAGGGGGACAACCTAGCAGTTCTACAATATCTGATTCCTTGGAGTCTAAATTCTGCATTGTGTATGGTGCTGAAATACCAAGTCCTCAGGAAACTAGTAAGAAATATGTTAAAACTTTTTATGAGAATTGTTCGGATAGCTTGTGGACTTCTGTCATATCTTTTTATTTGATGTCATATGTTATCCAAATTTGATAGAAATATTGTAACAATAAATTTAAATGATTTTTATTAATTTTTTTGAATATTACAATTTATTTAAAACTTAATAATTCAAATTTTAAAAATGTGTATATATCGGATCGTGAAGCAGGTCAAAATTTACTGTAGTCATTTACAAAACTATACACTAAATAATGTTTGCAGGCTTATCTTCTGTAAAATCGAGCAAAAATGAAAAATCCTAAACATTCAAATAAACAATTTGTTACATCAATGCATATTCCAAATTATGGATTAATATTTTGCTTTCGTTGAAAAGAAATCAACTTGAGAAGGTTGTCCTCAATGAAACCGACAAAAACGATGTAGAACATTATGGAGCAGCAGATAACGATGCAATTCTGTGTTTTACTCAGGCAAAATCCTGAAAAACTCAATAAATATTGGAGGAATTGAGAATTTTGTCACAAGCTAGTTGTGCATGTGTGTGTGAATGGTACAGGCAGTATTTGAGTGACAGAGACTGTATCAGATGAACACAATCTGTGAAGAAACAGTTAAACTCAAAAAATCTGGTTCAGAACAAAAACTTAAAAGTTGGAATGCAATGAAGAAAACATGCACTTCAGAATCGCTTATCTTGTGAAAGCATAGTTTATTGATGAAAAAAATTAAAATATTGACAAAGGAAACTATACAATTAGAAAAATTGTTTAAAAACTAAATGCCAAGTGATAGAAAATGTTTTTTAATTAGTGGGTATCGGACTATACTGTGCGAAATGTTTAGAGATAGGATTTTTGAGAAATTCTTGACACTATATTTTTGACGTTATATTTCTGTTAAGTGTGCTCCGTGGTCACAAAACATCGATTATAAAATGAAGTTAATTGATATCTGTTAAATTGAATGGAATGAAACTTTACACATCAAAAAAAAAAAACAATTATTTTTACAAATAACTCGGTATATTGTGCTTATTTTAAATATCTTGAAAGTACATGTAGTAAATGGATAATGAAGATTAATATCATCCACAAACTTTTCGAACAACCCTAGTAATCAAACATCATGTAAATTGTTTAAAACTTAATTCTTTTTTGTAAATATTAAAAATAATTATTAACCTGAGAATATGAATGGCATTAAGTGCCTTATTTGTACACTAATCTAGAAAGAAAATGTCTATTTACCTATAGACAGAATGTCTATTTAATTATTTAATTTTAGACAGAAAATATGTATTTGTATTATAGATGACCGACTGAGTGACTACGACATAGATCTAGATGACTCTGATGATGAGCTCCTAGAAACTCCCTCCTTTTTAAAAGACTTAGAAACTGCCATGTAAGTAAAAGATTTAATGAATCATCAGTCTTATTTATTCCCTCATCATGCTGATTGATATATTTGTTTGTTTGCAGAATTATTAAATTTTCTCGCTTTAAGTTCAGTTGTTGACTCAGTCATTAGGGTCGTATATCATGATTCAATAATCTTGTCTTTTTTACAGCACACAACCAGTTCCTGGCACTCCACCTCCAAAGAACCACTCTGTAAGTGAAAAATTGTTTTAATATTTTTAGTGTTTCTCATTATTTTACATTTTAATCTTGTTATAAGGCAAGAAAATTCAATTTTCAAAATACCTGTATGGTATCGGATTAAATATCTTTAATCATGTTAATGTCTGTATGGTATAATGTAAATGTCTTTAATGTCTTATTGATTAATGTTAATGTCTGAAATAGAGGACTCAAGCAGCTAATGTATATATAAAATATTTTCATTTGGGAAAATTTAAAATGTATGTTTCAAGACATTTTTAAAAGCAATAAGAAATGTAATATGTTGTCAATTTAACAAGAATAAGGTTGAATTCAATAAATTTAAGCTGTTAGGAATGATTTTTTATATATATTTTATTTAATTACACTTCACATCATTGTTTCTTTAGTCTCCAGGCCCTGGCAGCCCTATTCCAATGTCCAACAATAACTCCATTTTCATTCCGACCACATCAAGATTTGCCAAGTTTTCTTTGGATAGTTTGCTAGCAGAACAGACAGACAAGGTACTTTGTGACTTGTTTATGAAGCTAAGAAAAAAGGAATCTTTTTTCATCTAACTTTATAGAGATCTTCTTGAACGAATCATTTACTTCATGAATAAAAATAATGGAGATGACATTGTGGCCATGATAACCATTGTTAATGAGAAGTTAATAAAGAAAAGCCAACTTACGATAGAATAGATTTGTACTCGTAAACATTTTTCCTCTGCTTTTCTTAATTTTTCTCATAAATTTTGAATTGGTCTGTTTTCTTTAAGATTTTATTTCAAGCCATTGCTATATGTTTACAAGAAACCATTTAAAATCTATAGAAAAATGAGAATGACCAATGTTCTTTAGAGTCATGTGGGTTTCATTGCATTTTGTCCAACATCCTCAACTGGTTTCAGATAGATGTAAACTTTTCACAATTTGAAAGTTTTCTCCCACTGAGCCATATTTCAAAATAATGCAAAAATAAAATACCAAGTTCTTTCTAAAGGTGAAATAAGATTGCATACTGTAGATAACTAAATACAGGAGAGAAACAAACAGAAAAAGAATACATAGGGCATCTAAAGAGTTTGGTACGAGTCCGACCTTCCGTGGCGTTCTCTGAAATATGATTATATGCGTGAAATTAATTATGGCATAATTTCAAGAGAAGCACAACTCACACAATAAAATTACTGTCTCGCTTTTATTGTTATTGTGCTGAAATCTCTTGATAAAATGTCCACCCATACCGAAAAAAGTTATAACTTAGTTATAACTTTTGTAACTAAAAAAAGTTACAAAAAAGTTATAACTAAGTTATCGGAGTTTGGAATGGCATGTTTTAAGTGAGGTATAATTTAGTTATAACTTAGTTACAAAAAAGTTATAACTTTTGCATAACTTTTCACCTTTTATTCAACATAAATACAGCAAGTACATAAAAGTTATAAAAAAGTTATAACTACAAAAAGTTATACTTATTAAAAGTTACACAAAAAGTTATAAAATAGTTACAAAGTTATACTTTAGTTATACCCAAATAAACAGTGGAAAAGTTACAAAAAAGTTATACCCAAAAAAAGTTATGAAAAAGTTACAAAAAAGTTATACCCGGAAAAAGTTATACCCAGGAAAAGTTATAACTAAAAAAAGTTATACCTATTATAAAGTTATGAAAAAGTTACAAAAAAGTTATACCCCAAGAAAGTTATGAAAAAGTTATAGAAAAGTTATACCTAAAAAAAAGTTATAACTGCAAAAAGTTATAACTATAAAAAGTTATACCTATTAATAAAAACTTTCGTAAAAGTTCCAGTGAAATTATACACTGTATGTTAACCTGTTGTGGATTTACTCAGTTATAAGCTTTTAAAAAGCTACTCATTAAAATTTAAAAAAAAAAAAAAAAAGATTTTTGAAATTTATACAAAAAATATTATTTAAAACATATTAAAGGCAATAACAATTTTACCTAACAAACACGATAAAGATAGCTTGGTTTATTGTCAAATACAACTAAATGAATGCACATGCAATTGTTTTCAAAATTCAAGTGTACCTTATTTTTCATCATGTCATCTACAACAGATTGAAATTTCTCTGGTTGTTTTAAAGAATACATTTTTAGCATATAGCAATTAGGGTCTTTGTAAAATTACCTAGCAAACTGCATTCTACTCTTGCTAATGGTATAAACAGACATCACTAATTTTTAAATATTAACACCCTATTTATTTTTGATCTAGCTGTATTTAAAAAAAAAAGAAAGGTTCTAAACAGTGATTTCAGTTACAGTTTCTAGCTGCATACCACCCTCCTTGCACAGGTATCCTTGCAGGTGTACAGTTGTCTATCTTTATTATTTGAAGATAGGCTGCACTGAAAGTTGGCTGAGTTAGCTGACAGACTTAGCCATCGTTTGACAGGCCGCACTGGTATAAGACCAAGTTAGCTGACAGACTTAGCCATTGTTTGACAGGCCGCACTGGTAGTAGACCAAGTTAGTTGAAGGACTTGGCCATTGTTTGACAGGCCGCACTGGTAGTAGACCAAGTTAGCTGACAGACTTAGCCATCGTTTGACAGGCCACACTGGTAGTAGGCCAAGTTAGTTGAAGGACTTGGCCATCGTTTGACAGGCCGCACTGGTAGTTGGTCAAGATAGTTGACGGACTTGGCCATCCCTTGACAGGTCGCATCTGTAGTTGGTCAAGTTAGTTGACGGACTTAACCGTCCCTTGACAAGCCGCACTGGTAGAAGGCCAAGTTAGTCAACGGTCTTAACCGTCCCTATATTGACAGGCCGTACTGGTAGTAAGCCGAGCTAGTTGACGAACTTGGCCATCTCTTGACATGCGGCACTGGTAGTAGGTTAAGTTAGTTGACGGACTTGACCATCCCTTGAAAAGCCGCTCTGGTAGTAAGCCAATCTAGTTGATGGACTTGGTTGTTCAATGACAGGCCGCACTGGTAATAGGCCAAGTTAGTTGAAGGACTTGACAGGCTGCACTGGTAGTCAGCCGAGCTAGTTGATGGACTTGGTCATCCCATGACAGGCCGCACTGGGTCAGCCGAGCTGGCCGAGGGACTTGGCTGGTGGTCTGCGTCCCTCATTTTAGCTGGTCAGACGTCTTGGCTGGCGGGCAGTGTGACTGGTAGTCGGCTAAGTTTTCGTTGAAATATGCTTGCAATTTTAACCTTTTCTTCAATTCTGCAAAAAATTGTAAAGGTTCAAAATTTAGATTATAGATATTTAGATAGTATATTTCCAGCACTCATTTGCATATCAAATTGAAAACACTCTTCCATATCAATTAATTCAAATTCATTAATTCATCCAAAACATGGAAAATACAAGACTAATTTAAGATCTATACTTACAGGAATCAGTTTTAGATTGAAAGATTTATTGAATTTTGAAATGAAAAAAAAATTTACTTTACCTTAAACAAGTAATATTTTGAAGAATTTCATGTACTCCAGGTCAGGACAGATTCAGCTCATGGAAACATCATGTACCAATATTCTGCTTTATAAAAAAAAAAAAAGAAAATTAATGTTAAATTACTCATTTCATTGCATTAATTAACGTTGCAGCCAGATCATGTTATGATCATGCTGATGCGTATAAGGCTTCACAATATTTTAACAGTTCAGGGAATCTATAAACAATTGTGGGAATAAATATGACAAAGAACAACATATTTGATTAATATACTAAATGCTGAAAAATATTATGCGTTTCAAATACTTTCAATTTGTTTACTTCAGTCTTTGTCATTCGACAAACCAATCAAAACAAACAAGAAATCTAAGATTCACACGCCTAGAATTTGGTTCATTCCCAATATTTCTTCTATTTGGAATGTTATTCCAGAGGTACTAAGTATACTTTACCAAAATCAATAAAATGTTAGCATAAATATCGCCTTACCAACTGGTTTTATCTCCTTTTTTTCCATCAACACTTTCAACATCCAAACATTCAAATCGTCCATGGAAAAATCCGCGCTCTGTTATTGACCAATCATAGAACTCAAAAACGTCACGTGATCGAAAAAAATAAATAAATAATTCATAATTAATTTATTTTAAATGCAAATAAACCTAATTGTGTAATTTTAAACTTAAATTAAAAATATAAATACCAGTTGGTGTTAAAATTTTGAATTTATCTTAATATCAACAAAACGGACATCGGAGGCCGCCATATTTTTTGTTGCCGCCATTTTGAATTTAATATTTGTTTATTTGTGAAAATAACTATTATAACTGGGTTATTTAATTATGCAAACAATAAAATCTACATGTACTAGTCATCTGCTTAAATCTTAATATAACTGGCAGTCTTTATTCACAACATCGTAATATCTGTTCAACATGAACATGCACATACTCTATGCTGTTGTTTATCTTTTTAGCCACCCATATTACGACTGATTTTCTTCAGATTTCAAACAACCTGTGTAGAATTGTACTATTCAGAGATTGTGTAATACCCAAGCTGAAATATTTACGATGTGTTGGCCACAAAGGTCACCTAGTACAAACACCTGTTTCACAGAAAACAATAGGGAAATTTACACAGTTTTGCACACGAAGAATCCGTGCAAAATTCACATGACTTCATGAGATTACATTTCATACTGTTTATATCTCTTGCAGTACATTTATATTTCCCCAGAATTATGAAATATATTCATTCCCAACTTCAGATGTAAGTGCATTATTATAATTTACAAGACAAATATTATGTCTCATCAGGGTCTCAATAAATACGCATTTTCTAAGAGAGAGAGAGGAGAGAGAGAGAGAGAGAGAGAAATTAATTATTCTCAACTTTAGTTGAAACTTACATGACAAATATCAATTTAAATAGACAATAATATTTATTACACACACATGACATGTACTGTGTACACACCCTCAAACACCACAGAGAGAGAGAGAGAGATGTAATTCACAAGATTTTATTTCACATCCCTTCTGTTGAACTTGACATGGCTGTGGACAGCATATTTATTATGAATGAGAAGTCGATCACTGGTAGTAAACAATATTATTGTTCAGGAATTGACAAAGTTTTCTGCTGCAGTGTTTGAAAAAAAAAACCATTTTGAACATGATCAAAATTCATTCAAATTAACACTTAGTTATAATGTTATTTTTGAAAAAAAAAAGTCGGTGTCAAGTAGTATCCATCAAATAACCCCCAAAACTTGTAAATTTATACTGGTAATGCTTGAAAATGGCTTAGTTCAGAAAAGTTATGTTTTAGTTATACATGAAAATGACAAAGTCCAGAAAAGTTATGTTTTAGTTATACATGAAAATGGCTAAGTCCAAAAAGTTACATTTTAGTTATACATGAAAATGACAAAGTCCAGAAAAGTTATGTTTTAGTTACACGTGAAAATGGCTAAGTCCAAAAAGTTACATTTTAGTTATACATGAAAATGACAAAGTCCAAAAAAGTTACATTTTAGTTATAACTTTTTTGTACCTCACAGGCTAGGTATAACTAAGTTATACTTTAGTTATAACTTAGTTATAACTTTTTTCGGTATGGGCAATCATAAATCATTGTCATATTCGTGATTTTACGTTGAAGAGCCCTATCCCGACAATAAGTACAGCAAAACTCGTTTACTACGAACACGGTTATAGCGAATTTACGGATATAGCGAAGTTTTCTTGGATCCCCAGCTATATTAATTTAATGAATTCCTTATACGGATATAATGTTTTACAGATATAGCAAAGTAATTTCGTAGGTCCCTGTGACTTTGTATAACCGAGTTTTACTGTACTCACAAAAAATAAGGAATCTACTGTAGTGAAAATAGGTTGGGGTAATCAAAAATGCTTCTCATGTGAAGGTTTAAGTGTGCACATCATTCAAAATAAGACTACGGTAGTAAAACTATCATATAAGGTCGATATAAGGCCTCTTGTATGTTATACTATGTTAAAAATTTTAAAATATTGTTTTAGAAGAGAGATGTCAATGCCAAAAAATATATAGATCAACAAAATTTTATAGGAATAACAGTTACCTGGTATTTTAATTTCCTTTTCAAAACATTAATTTCAGGACTTTTGTCAATGGATGAACACATTAAATCTGGTGAAGCTGTAATATTTTTTTTTTATTAATGATAACAGACTTACAATCTGGATAATATTGCTGCAGATATGTATCTATAAAAAATTTCATTTGAGAAAAAAATGTCATTGCATGGTGAATATTGGTTGTAAATACTATGTATAATCTATATTTAGTTATCTGAATGAAACATCTTGCTTATATACCAGCCTAAAAGTACAATGTTAGTCTTTTTCCATCTTAATGATACTGAAGCATGATGAATCAGTATAGATTTTATTGTACTCAATTTTATTTCAGCCTGATGAGCAAATAGAGTTTGAAGAAATGCAGACAGAATTAAAGGTTTGTCATTATTTCTCAATTATATATGTCTACTATTCAGACAATAATAGCAAAAGTTAAAGAAATTGATTAATAAATGAGTTTGTTTATTGATTTTCTATTTAGAGAATTTCTTATGATTTTATTGGAAGCAGTTGATAATAATTATTGATAGTAAATGTGTTGATTAACTCCCAGCATAGAGGATATTATATTTGTGTTCACTTTTATGTCTGTCTTTCTTATTTTGACTGCACATGTACCTCACGAAATTCAAATATATTGGGGGTAGGATTAGATTTCAAGTCTTATTAATAAAAGGTTTCATAACCATTTGAAGGGCAGCTTAAAAGCCAACCACAAACAAAGGATTTGATCTTAGTTTTCTAAGTTGTTCCATGTTGTGAGCCAGCAACTGACATAAAATCTGCATATAATTACCGGTATCAGGACTTTTCTTCTTGTAGTTCTGAACTTAATTTAAGCTGGAAAGGAGTATTTGCATTCAGATTGACTTTAAAATTAATTAACATGGTATTTTTGGTACCATGTAGAAAGCCAACTGAATATAAATATTTTAATTTTCTATTAGGAGTCTGTGAGAAAAGGGGGCTTTGTGAAAGATACACTTGAAAAGCAAGAAGATCATACAGAACAAAGTATGTATTACAGTCATTCTTTTTATACGCCCGTCTTAAGACGGGACGTATTATGTTATAGGCTTCATGTCCGTCTGTCCGTCCGTCCGTCTGTCTGTCTGTCCATTCGTGTCCGGCTCATAACTTCAATACTATTAGGCCTAGGATTATCAAACTTTGTCAACTGATACTTCTTGGGTAGACGGTGTGTCGCGCACCAAAAGTAGGTCGCTCTGACCTTTAATAAAGATGCTATGGCCAAATATGGAAAAATCCTGTCCGGCTCATAACTAGAAAACTATTAGACCTAGAGCTATCAAACTTGGCAAAAGTATACATCTTAGGTAGAAGGTGTGTCGCGACCTATTTCAAGGTCACTGTGACCTTTAATTTTAGTGAAATTTTTTAAAAAACTAAGTTTTTTAAATTTTAAATTTCATAATCCTAAAAATGTAAAAAATAGAGTTGTATCCTTATTAAAAAGTATTAAATCAAGTAAAAACTTATTTTTTCATCATATACTTTACAGCAATCTTAAACAAATTTCAATGTTAATGAGAGGAATTCAGTTTGTCCCATGGGCATAATTATCAAGCACTGGTCAGGAAGAATTTTGATAGCAGAAAGTTGCATGTCAAATTAGAGAGAAATTAATGAGTTTAGTGTGAGGAGGTAACTAGTAGAGCATTGGTGTTATCCCTTGGGTATTGGGCAAATGGACAGCCAGCCTAGCTGTTAGATTAAAAATAGCTCTTGTTGGCTAGCTAAGTTTTAAAATGAATTTGATGAAAAGTAATTAAAACTTATTTGATATTGCATAATAAACTAATAATCTGATATTATATAATATTAATTAATTAAAAACTAATTTTATGGGGTGGGGTTGAATCAGCATGCCTACTTGACCATATGAATTAAATATAAAACCTGTCTGGCATTAAATCTAAAAAGAAATCATGGAGTATTTTATATGTTTTAAAAGTGTTTTAGGATAAAAAGTGCAGATCCATTAATATTTAGGGAGTAATGAGTAGACAAGCATCCAGTCAAAGATTAATTAATGAGTTCAATGTATGAAGGCTATCTGATCAAGCGCTGCCTTATCTGTATCCTTTGGGGATTAGACAGAAGAACTGCTGGTCAGTCTATAGAATATGTCATTTGATGGCCAGCCTTTCTTTTCAAAATTAATTAGGGCCCCGCAAGGATTTGCGGGTGCCCTATAGTAATCACTCTGTCTGTCTGTCTGTCTGTCCGTCCGTCTGTCATTCTTCCGTCCACAAATTTTCTGTTTTTTCCTAATAACTTTTTTTATGGTAGCCCAATTAAGTTCAAATTTGGTATGGTAGTTCAGTAGGCAAAAAGACATATTTTGATGCTAAGTTTGTTTCTCTATGTCCTCTGGTTTGGAGCTGGGGTGGTGGGGTAGATTCCTTAACTTTATATAAGAATGAATTGGGAAAGAGAGATAACTTCTGAAAATGTTGTAAACTGAATGCTGCAATGAATGAGCCCCTTGGGATTACCGTATATACTCGCCTATAAGTCGGTCCGCCTATAAGTCGGTTGTATTTAATAAGCTTTCATTTCAGATGGACTGATCTCATATAAAACTTTACTTTTGATAGCTCGCCTATAAGTCGGAAAATGAATTTTAGACCAGAGATTAACTAAAAAAAAACCGACTTATAGGCGAGTATATACGGTAATTAGCTTTCCTCCTGCAGAAAATCCAAAGCATTATCTTTATCTGTCACATTGAGATTAATTACCACCTCTGTCTGCAAATGAAGTTTGTTTTGAAGTTAAGTCCATTTGGAATGCTATGAACACTATGAAATGTGGATTGAAGTATAAATGTTTTTACTTTATTTTTGTTGAAATAGCCTACACAATGAGTTTTAATTTCATTGACTTTGAAAAAGAAGAAATAGATTAAAGAAGATATATTTTTTATTTTTATTTGTTTATTTATTTTTTTTTTTTTCTTCATGAAAATTCAAGAATATTATTAATTTTTAAGGCAGTTGGATAAAAACCTCCTCATTCTATCATTGCTGAAAAAGTTCTTATTATAAATTAAGAAGAAAATGATGAGAGAGAAGTACAATTAATCCCTTGGGATTAATTATCTAGCCTGCTGCAGGAAATTTAGAAGGCTTATCTTTATCTGTCACTTTAAGATTAATGAAAACCTATTTAGATTTACATTCAGTGTTGAGTTGTTCTTTACTGCCTTATGTAAAATAGATACAAAGATATTATTTACAGGTTTTTGGACATTCGGGAATTATCTTGAAATTTTAAGAATACAGTTGCTGTTTCTTATTCGTCATGTATTTCTTAAATCATTCCATAAGCTGCACCCTTATAATTCTACCTCATGGCGGGGCCCTTGCTGACTGGTCAGTTTTCTAGTTTGGCATAGATTAAGTTGTTAAGACTAATTTGATATTGTTTATTATGATGGCCGGCATTTGACAAAGTCTAACACAAACAGTTGTATAGAAATCTGTCAGTTACGTAATATTTGTTATAATTATGCCTACAGCACAGGGGATGGATAAAGAAATATTTTTTTTTAAAATGGAAAAATCATGGAAATCTTAGAATCAAGGTTGAAGTGATTTTCTTGCAGTCTAAACTGTTAAAGATAATTGTGTAATATTTTGACGGGCGTATCATGCTGTGGCGTGGCACTTTATTTTTTCTAGTACAAATAAAATGGTTAAATTTCATGCAAAAATGTTTCCATTTGTTCTTTATAGATTTACTTCCTGAACACCAGGAGCAGATAGAACATGTAAGTTATAGACACTATGAAATTTTGAACATTTTTTTTTTTCAGACAAGACAGACTTTATTTTTAAAAAAATTGCAAATTAGAATTTGTTGTCAGGTTTAACAGTATTAAATATACATATAATGATATTAAACTGCTCATTAAGTTTTACTATTATGCTTTGAAAATATACTTTTTAAACAGAAATATAACTGGTGCACCTTTGCTTTGAATCTTTCAGCTTGAAATGAAGAAAAGTGTAATATCGACAGCCCACCCAGGCGAGACAATATTCTGTCCGAGTCGCTACAAACAGCTTTACACTTCCCGAATCTCGCCCACCATGTGTGGATTTACTGCAGGGGAGTCCTACATTGACAAATTCCTTACCACAGTCCAGCCAAGTATGTGTTATCTCCCTTTGTAAGATACCCAAATATAGGATTTATCTCCCTTGTCTGATGAAAAAAGCATGTGTTATCTCTCTTCCTCAAATAAAAATATAAAGTTAAGGCCTTTTCAGAGTTTTTTAATGAAGAAAATTGGCACACCTGAATTTTGTTCCTTTCAGAAGATTTTGATACCCTGCTATCCTCTGAAGTTCTAGTCAGCAGTCTGGATAAGGTGTCCTGTCCTAAAATTCTCCTCAAATGGCTCATCTTTCTTTGTATGTATATTTAATGTAACCTGTGAAATCATTTTAATATGTGAGGGTCAGCATTTATGAACAATTAAAATTATAAAGCTTCGTCTGTACAGAGTTTCATAATTTGATGCAATAGATTTTGTGAATCAGTAACATGATTTTTTAAATAAGTCCGTCTGTCAGTCTGTCCGTCACAAAAACTTTAACCTTGCTCATAACTTTTGATTTAGTGGAGCTATGACTTTCATATTTCACATGTGTATTCCTTGTGACAAGACCTTTCTTTGGGTACCACCAAATTTGACCTTTTGACCTTGACCTTGGAGTTTGACCCACTTTTACACAAAAATTCCAAACTTTTACTTTGGCCATAACTTTTGAATGATAGGTACTAGGACTTTCATATTTCACATATGTATTCTTTGTGGCAAGACCTTTCATTGGATACCAACAACCATGATCTTTTGACCCTGACCTTTGAGATTTATGTACTTATGAAAAAACTTTAACCTTGACCATAACTTTTGAACGGTGAGGGCTAGGGCTTTCGTACTTCACAGGTGTAATCCTTGTGAGAAGACATTTCATTGGATACCAAGAACTTTTACCCTTTGACCTTGACCTTGGAGTTTTAACTACTTTTAAAAAACTTTAACTTTGGTCACAACTTTTGAACGGTAGATACTAGGACTTTCATATTTCACATATATATTCTTTGTAGTAAGACCTTTAATTGGATATCAACAACCTTGACCTCTTGACCTTGACCTTAAAGATTTACGTACTTATGAAAAAACTTTAACCTTGACCATAACTTTTGAATGGTAAGGGCTAGGGATTTCATACTTCACATATGTAATCCTTGTGAGAAGACCTTTCATTGGATATCAACAACTTTGACCCTTTGATCTTGACCTTGGAGTTGACCTACTTTTAAAAAACTTTAACTTTGGCCATAACTTTTTAAGGGTCAGGATTAGGGTTTTCATCCTTCAAAAAAATCAACTTCAATGATAATTTCTAAATAAATGACATATGATAGGACGTTCATATTAGACACTATATGTCATAAAAAATAACATCTCACCCACAAAGACACGGAAAGCAGGGGACCACAATTCTTTGAATTTGCTTGTCCTGTTTTTAAACACAGATTTTAAATCTTGTCATTACTTGTAGTGTCAGTGGATGAGAGCCACCTGGTGATGGATGGCTGTTATAAGGTCCTGGAGGAATACCTGTATTGTCACAAGGTGTTCCATGATGATCAGGACGATCCATGGGCCCCTCCTATTGAGGACTTACTCACTGTCTTCATGAATTGTGGTAATGGAACATTTCCATATTATGTGCACATTTTTTTCAAACTATCTATTTTTCCTAATTTCAATATTTTGCAAATGGGAAGAATTTATGGATTAATGATTCTTTTTTTTTAAAGGAGCATCTGAAGAAAGCATTTTACCTAAAGATGTGTTTAAAGATGATGAAGAAATAAGGTACGATCAAATACTGAATCAGGTATATTGTAATAAAATTATGACAGTTGCTCTTTTAAAAAGTCACATAAAAAGAGCCTGACCTACACATGTACAAGCAGGTTAAGTAATAAATTTCATTTTGAACCCCCATCTAACACCCTCCCCCAGTTGAACATAAGAATTACAGATTTCTTTTAAAATTAGCTCCCTTGGCAGTAAGGTGACCAGAGAGGGTAACCAGCCACTCCCTCCCCCCAATGCAGGCAGCTTTAACAGAGAAAATCTCAGGATGGTCATCCAAGTCCTAGCACTGGCTCTACAGAGGAGGTTAGTATTTTACTCCTGTTCACAAGCTCTGTCAAACAATTATCTAATATATATAAAATCTTAGAATTTCATCACTTATGACAAAATTTTAATAAATTAAAGGAGTTCTATTTCTAATTCACCTGATATTTTTTTTTATACCCCCCGCAAACGAAGTTTGGGGGGGTATATAGGAATCACCTTGTCCGTCTATCCGTCTGTCTGTGCGATCGTGTCCGGTCCATATCTTTCTTAAAGTGGGACATTAGAATCTACTACTCCACACTAAGATTGCTCATGACCTAAGGGTGTGTGATGACCTTGACCCAAGGTCATTTGGGGAAGTTCAAGGTCACTGGAAGAAAAATTTCATAATTCGTGTCCGGTCCATATCTTTCTTATGGATAAACTTGGTAGGTTCTCATTTCACACAAAGATTGCCCATGACCCAAGGGTGTGTCATGACCTTGAACCAAGGTCATTTGTGGAAGTCTAAGGTCACTGGAAGAAACATTTCATAAATCATGTTTGATACATATCTTTTATGGATAAACTTGGTAGGTTCTCATTTCACACAAAGGTTGCCCATGAAACAAGGATGTGTCATGACCTTGACCCAAGGTCATTTGGGAAAGTTCAAGGTCACTGGAAGAAAAATTTCAAAATTCCTGTCTGGTCCATATCTTTCTTATGGATAAACTTGGTAGGTTTTCATTTCACACAAAGATTGCCCATGACCCAAGGGTGTGTCATGACTTAACCCAAGGTCATTTGGGGAAGTTCAAGGTCACTGGAATAAAAATTTCATAATTCGTGTTTGATACATATCTTTATTATGGAAGAACTTACTTCTGAAAAACCCAGCAGGGGGTATTTTGTCCCGTTTGGACAGTTCTAGTTTAATTTTGACTTGTGCGAGTGTGTTATAAGGCCTATGTAAACCTTCAACATGAGTCCAAGTTTTATCATATTGCTGTTACATTAGTGTACACTAGTAAATAGCACAACTTAGAATTGGAATTGATAAGGTAAATTTCTTTTCTGTAAAACATGATTTTTGATGATGAATTCTCTTACACAGACCAAAGTACCGGACCTCCCACCTGCTGGCATTGTATGTCATGTTATGTAGAGTGGCCCTGGACAAATCACTCAACTGGTAAATATAATTTTGAAGTTCTCAACATAATTTTTCCAATGGATAATATGTTTTGTGATGTTAATACAAAGAAAGATAAGAATATGAACATTCTAATAAATAATAGAATGTTGATGTTAATACAAAGAAATTTACTGACTTATGGTAAGTGCCGAGTTTTTATTTTTCAGTGGTTTAATCAACATAGAAATCCAGTCTTGTTTAGGCAGCATTGTGAGTTGTTATTCGGAATCAGAATGGAAGACTCAGGTAAGTTAAAAATTACAGTATATTTGCATAGGCAGAACTTTCTTCATTATATTCCTAATATAAAAATTAAAAAAAGATTTTAATGTTATTAGTCTATAAAACTTTTTAAAGGCACTAAACTTTTTCATTCACTAAGAGTTTTTTATTAAAATGAATAAATTTTCAAGATTAATGGAGTAAATATCCTGATATCTTTTGTTCTTATACCAGTTTCTTCCCCTTTTCCAGAAAACAGACACGAATATACATGCACACCTCACATGTGATGTTTCTCTTTATGTATGCATGTCAAGAATCAGTTCACCAAATTAATTAATTGTACCACATGAAGTGCATTAATGCATTGAAATAAATATCTATGTATTTTTTACCAGGCATTACAGCTGTGTTCAATTCTCCCCACCCTCACAGAACACCACCACAACAAGGCCTACCTGGCCTCCCTGTCCCCCTATGGTGGGCGGGGACAATTCCTACAGAGGAGGGTGGCCTACATCATGCTGAGGCAGCTGTTTGATCTGGAACCTTGCTCTACAGAGAAGCTAGAAAACTGCAAGGTAGCAAAATGCTTCATTGTAATTTTTGGTGTTATCTGCCTTTGATTGTGCCTTTCCAAGACAGCTTCATGTCTTCTAAAGTCATGCTGGTTTTCCTTAGACAGCTAACTTAAAATATTGGTCTATAAAAAATTGCTACTGAAATACTCAATATTTGCAAAAATTGCTAATTATTAAGAAAACGTTACATCAATGATTGAGGAATTGCTAATGACGAAGATTATTTTATCAGAATAACATTACGTCGATGAGGAATTTCTAATGTTGCCTTACCTCTGTTACACCTTTGCAGATTCGAGAGCTTCACCAGTTTTTGCCACACCTTCAGAATTTGGTAAACACAGACATGTACAAGTTGTACAGCTGTATTATGCTGATAGACCTGTGTGTGGGGAATGGTCTTATTACTCCAACAGAGAAGGTACTAGCCTCTGTCATTGTTATCAAAAACTAAAAATTCTGTTCCTTGCTACAGTACTTAAGTCTAATTAAATGTCCATGAAAAAGATGTTCAGATTCCCATCAGATCTAAAGGCCCTTTCACAATTGGCGCACGAGCAGAAGCGACAAAATATTCGTGCGAATGAATAATTTTGTTTTGGATCGTAAACTGTTTGCCAAAATAATCTCATATGAAAAAAGTGTTCGTACGAAATTCTCACGATCTAAAGCGACTGTTGTGCATTAAATCTTGTGATACATCTTACGTCTATATGGGACTGTTGTAGAATGAAAGCGAGTGTTGTAAGATAATGCGATAGGATTGTACGACTGATCAGGTAATCGAACGATTAAACGTGCGACGATACGATTGGACGTGCAGTGCTCGTGCGCTCATGCATTCCATAGTACAAATGTTCGTGCGAGTCAGAGGGCCGGATATATATATACCACCCGTTTCCGACGCTCTACAGTTGACATAGTTAAGATGCTTATAATTATACACGGTATATATACCTGTTGCAAAGAATGGCAATTGAAGGTGATAAATCAAGCAATGATAGTAAAACGTTGCAAGATTACATGAGACATGTTGAGCAACAGTCCCATGGTCGCAAAACACACGCAAAGACAGCTGCGATTCATCTTACGACCTTTAAAAATCGTGCATCACTCTTACGAGTACATAAAACATTGTTTATACACAAAACAAAACAAGGTTTAAGAGGTTTATTTGGTTTAATATTTAACATATCAATAATCCATAAAAAACATGAATACATAGAAAAAAATATATACAATGTAAATCTCAAAACTCATACTTGTTTGGCGCTCTGGGGGCTACTCATTACTCTCTCTACCTTTCCTTCCAACTCTTAACTGCGATCAATAAATAAAGCCACTCCAACCTGATCTCGAAACAATTAGACCCAATTCTGCCTAGAGCTGATCCCTAAAGGCAAGCACCAAAAACAACTCCGGGCTGATCCCAGGAGTGCACAATGCCTGTGGCTGATCCCGGCAGGCTACTAACAAGACAATCCTCTGGGCTGATCCCAAGAGGATGCTCAACAAGAAACACGCCTAGGGCTGATCCCTAGAGGCAAGCACAAATCGCCACTCCGGGCTGATCCCAGGAGTGATATGCCTGGGGCTGATCCCCGCAGGCCACGAAAACCTGACGGACCTCTGGTCTGATCCCGAGAGGATGTAAACAAGATACCTATCCTTGGGCTGATCCCTAAAGGCTAAAGTAGAACCCACAGTCCGGGCTGATCCCAGGAGTGCATCACGCCTGGGGCTGATCCCAGCAGGCTACATAACCAGACAAATACCTTCGAGTACAAACTATGGGCTAATCCCATTGTTTTGATGCATAAAATATAACCATTCTTATATACATGTACTACACTATACAATCGAAGTATTTAAACAGAACAAATCCACTTCAGACACACAAAATTTAAATATAAGTAATATTGGGGGCAAAATTCCCCAGGAATGAACCCAAATGAACGAAGTAATGAGTGAAGCCCCCAAGAGTATTTATATTATAGAACAGTGTTAATTGAATATTTGTAACAAATTTTTTTAAAAACAATCAATGAAAACCTTATCTACCACTCATTTTTTCTTGAGCTTCCCTTATGACTTGCGAATTAGTTCTTATATACCTGATATAACAATTTGAAGACCATCTACCTAATTCTTTAATCACATGGGATCGCGCACTTGTCTCTGTTCTATTAATAGACTCTTGTTCCACTAGACGTATCAACACTGATCTACGTGCGGTCTGTGGGAAATTTATTCCGCGATTATTCAAAAACTCTTTCAATCGGGAAACATGCCAGTTTGCGGGGAGTTCTGGATCATACGGAGCAGGTCTTGTGGATCGTTTAGGTCCCATCTTACGAAGTTACGTAATGTTATTATTATGAAACACAAAGTCAGTCGAATTCGTCTCAGAAACACTACATATAAACGTCAAAAGTTCCTATAACATGTAAAAACATCTAATACACACGCATAACAGGTTTTAAAAGTAATCCATTTTGTGAATGGTAGAGAAAATCGAAGATATTAGCTTCTGCACAATAGTCTGTGACTTCCAGGCTCCAACTGCAATTGCCAGACTCCCCCTCTAGGCATCAATGCCTCTGGCTACTCTTTTCTTATTGGTCAATCCAAAAAATACCCCATAAACAAAAACTATTTATAGAACACATCCTGATTACATAAAAAAATAAAATGCAACAAATTTTGTTCAGTCACAAAGGCTAGAAAAGACAATTTGTGTATAAATAATAATTTAATGTCATTAAATATCAATAAGACGTTCGTACTAATTTTCGTGCGTTGAATTGCGATAATTTGGATCGCATTTGGTCGCGTCTGAATAGTGTGCATGATGACTATTTTGAGGAGACTTGATGCGACCACTAAAAAACATGCAATGAATGCGAGACATCGTGTAACGTATGCGAGAGCTCGTGCGAAGCTAAAATTTTCCGATCGCAAAGTGTTGTAAAGTGCTCGTGCGCCAATTGTGAAAGGGCCTTTATATATTTACCACAGAGATCATTTTAAAAAGTTAGGCATGGAGAGATATTGACATTATTTCTAAAGTATTTTTCTCAGATATCCAAAAAAAAACATGTCACATTGCATGTAGAGAGTGAAAATTTATATTGATCTAAATTTATTTTTTAAGAAAAAATTGCTGATGGAGATGTCCATACATTTATCTCAAAAAAAGTAGAAAAAACAACTTTCAAATTCTATAAAAATGTATATATTTTGTTCAACATTCATGTGATAATAAAAATACTGTATAGGATTATATAAATCTTCAAGAAAAAGTGAACAAGTACAGTGAATTTGTTTTTGCTAATGAACCATGAAATGTCATATGGAAAAGAGGGGGTTTTTTTTTGTCTCATCAAAATAAAAATGCTTTGAAATAAAACTGATATATAGTAGGTATTTTAAAAATGATTGTAATCAGTAAGATTAGTTACAATATTTTGGTTTTTGGTCCACTAATACATTTTTTGTTTATGCAGGATAGCCTCCAATACCTGTCAGAACAGATCAAGAAGATTTGTGGGGAGACAAGGGATGATGTCCGCATGTTAGACAGAAGCAGGGTATGGATTGATATAATTTCATTTTGTTCTAGTTCTTTTGAAATTATGGTATTTTATTTTTTGAAAATCAGGGGAGAGAATAAAAACACTTGAAAACTCATTCTAGGGGAGGCTAGTTACACACAGTCTGAAAAATAAAGACCTTGTGTTCATGAGTTATACATCTTTATTTATCCATATTTGAAATAATATCCAAAAAAAATTTTGTTTTCTTTGTTGGATTCAAGGTGAAGGACCAAATGGTGAGGCTGACCAGTAAATGGACATTGATGTTACTCAGAGTGGGCAGTAAACAGGTAGGGAGATACACTGCTGGACTTGCTTCAGTTGCTGCATCTGACCTATATTTTCCAGATCAGTGTTCAGGCTTAAAGTTCTGGAGAAGGTTCATTTTCAAGTAACAAGAAGCCATATGCTTACCAAACTTGCAAGTAACTATAATCCCTGTGTTGAATGTTGACCCTGCATGTATGGATGATATATCGAAGGAGGCACACTACCAGGCTTTCTTAAGATGACCTACATTTTCAGGAAAAGTGACCCAGTTAAAGATTTTGGTGCAGGTTCATAATCATAATCATATTTGAACCAACCTTGCTTGAATGATGTATCTAGTGATGCATGCTTCCAGGGCTGCTTTAGATGCTGGATTTTACCTACATTTTCCAGATGAGTGACAAGGTTAAATGTTTTAGAGCAGACTCATTCTTGTGTACTTTCAAGCCCTATCTGCATCAAACTTGCATGATTAATGCATCAAGGATTGAATTTTCTCTAACTTGCTTCATATGCTGGATTTGACTTTCATTTTAGTTCTAAATTTTAATTTTGAATTTGAATCAATATATGTATCGATGTATTGGAAATTTTTATTTTACTATATGAATTTTTAAAGTGGTAAAATCTTTATTGACCAATGAAAAGCCAACATATACCATGCATGTGATATATGTACAACCTCAACTTTTTAAAGTTATAGTCCCCTTGCTAGAAAAAAATCAACAAGGAGGGTATAATTTCTATTCTCAGGAAGTAACAAAAATTTCTCACAAATGTCTTTTCACCAATCATATTCATTCAATTTACATTGTACATGCAAGAATGGAAAATATCTATATACTGGTACCTGAGTCATTTTCAAAAGGAAAATGATTATTTACAGTAGAGTATGGACAAGTTTATCTTTTAAAAAGATAGGTGAGCTAGTGCCGTAGCAATTTTTAAACACAGAAAGGAAGGTCCATGATCAAGTGATTTATTTTGCTGAATTCTTTAATGTTTATCGAAGCTGGAGTGTGATAAAGTATTTTATAGGACAAGTGGGTAAAGAAACGAGGGGGGGGAGGGGTGTGTGTGAAGTTTTTCTGTTGACCTATTGGAGTTTTGGCACAACGGAACATTTATGACCTTTAGTCATTGAGCTGGTTTAAGAATAAAATTTTTTTGCAATGTAGCAAAGAAAATACAAAAAGAATACAGAAAGAGTTTAAAAGAATATAGAAAATAACTCAAAGTGTATGTTGTATAAAGAAATCCAGAGAGTTCCGAATGTGAAGATGTGAAGTTGCTTGGTCCTTTGGGTCATCTTTGTCAAGAACTGTTAGGTTAAAAGCCATACACATCAGAATTGTTTTTATAAATATGGATTTATTCGTTATTTTTAGTGTAAATTCTTGTTTCTGGAATTTGTAAGATTGGCTGAATTGACCAATCAGAGTCTATCTTTGGTTGTGCTTAAACGTAAAAAAACAAAAACAAACCCTCCCTTGTCTTTGATTAGAACAATCAGATGATGACTCTGGCTTTTCAGTCAGAAAAAAGGGAAATTTGAAGTATTACAATTATGTAGCTATCTTTAAACTGTAAACTACACAATAGATAAACAAAGTTATTAAATGATAACAAAATTGTTATCGTACGGTCTAATCTATAGTAGCTTTTTTCACATTTTTCCCAGAATGCACCACTGTGAAGCCGAGCATGTGTATTCAAAGAATTTGGACTAACATAGTTGCTAGCGCTCGAGAGGCTAGCAGTAACTGTAAATGAGAAGCCTCATCATGTTTAATCAATATAAACAAACTAAATTGAAAAAATGTAGAACTGAATCATTTCAAATCTCATCATTTGATACAGTTTAAGATGAGTATGTACATGTACATATATACTGCATTCTTTAAACTTTTTTTTTTCTTATTGTAGAGGAGCATATTTGCCTACACAACTTCCAGAGCTCCCCAGAGTCTGACAATAGAGACAGTTCAAACTGCCCAATCTGATGAGAGCCAATCGGAACAGGATTCTGATAATAACCAATCAGAAGAAGAGTCAGATGAAGATATGGAACCCCTGGAGGACATAGATGTAGACCCCACAGAAATGCAGACTGATGATGTCCCTACTGAAAAACGAACTAATGATGTCCCCACAGAATCACCATCTGATGATGTCTTCTCAGAAATACCAGCTGATGATACATGACAGGAGGCATTGTCATGTGACCTGGGATCTGTGCTTTAGAAACTTCATTTTGTTGAGTACATGTATTTTAGACAGAGATGTTATATAAACATTGTTGAACATTTATAAGAATCAAATAAAGCTAGTCGAATAAAGTACATGTATGTAATTTCACCACTTACGGAAACAGTCTTGTATTTTTCCTTTTAATACAGCTCTCTATAGAATCTCTTGTATTTTGAGGTCAAAGGTCAAGGTCAGATGCACAAAATGGTTTTTAGATGATAACTTTGGTTTACTTTGAAGTTTTGCGATGAAAATTCATGTCATAACTTCTCGTGACTTATGGTCAAGAGCTAGTAAATGAAAGGTGACTATAGATTTTTCAAATTTGAGAAACAAGTTCATTTAATGATACTTTACAAATATAGCCTTGGTGA
>NW_026933986.1:0-11127 GCF_032062105.1 Saccostrea cuccullata
TGAAATTTCCCTAATCACAAAGTATTAAGGGGGAAAGAAAAAAAATGAGAAAAGGAGGAGGAACCACTGACCAAAAAGAAGGACCAGGGGGATCAGGAGAGAGTAAGAAAATTAAACAGATGTATCCATGGTATGTATTAGTAAAAGACATAGAAAAAAACTAAAGAAAAAAAACCTCAGGAAACCAAAAGGAAACTACCCTGACCACTGATAAGGGACAGAAGAAGAAACAGAAAATGTAATTGTATGTATTTTTTTTTCATACTGAATAAAAATTGAAAAATCAAAATCTGTGTTAGTATTCTTGTTTTTCAGAAAAATCCAGGTTTTGTTATTGTCTTTCAGTAAAACACCAGTTCAAACAGGTTAGGCTGGCTAGACTAGGCTGTCTAGACTGTGAATGAATGCGTGACGTCATAATCACATTCTTTTTGAGTCGCTGCCAAAATCGTAGTAGCAGCGTTGTGAATCGTAGTAGCAGTGTATAGTGTGATGTAAACACAGTGTTAACACCCCGTATTTAGGGGCTATATGTAATGAATTGACCCACCTATCCCCCACCCCCCAAGGATTGTACTGAGTTGACCCCCTTATCCTCCCAGCCAATCAGAATCCACCATTTTTTATCTCATTTGCATAATGTCCTAGATATTGACCAGGTTATCCAACCTGCTTCCGGCTAGGCCACTTCAGGATAAACCACTTCCGCTTCCGCTAGGACCCACTTCCGCTTCAGCTAGACCACTTAGGGTTAAACCTCTTCCGCTTCCGCTAGGGCCCACTTCCGCTTCCACTAGACCAATTCCAGGTACTTCCGGTTAGCCCACTTCCGGTTATGACGTCACTTCCGGGCTGTCCGGACGCCTTATACTACAGGGCTGTTACATGATGTGTTGACTAAAGACAGAGGTTTCACAAAATGAAGGTCTTTTGGGATTCTACGGTACTATTTATACTCTCTCTCAGTCAAACACATCTAAAGGACGTTTTTTTTTCTTGGCCATACCTCCTCCTTGTTTTGTTTCTACTAGATCCCCCTCGGGCTAACAGTACTCTCCCTATAGGTTTTCTTCTTTTTCTTATTTTAATCAACATTTCCGCTCCCTTCTGAGTTTTTTTTTTCTTTTTTTCTTAGTCCCTCCTACAGTCATTCATTGTTTCACCATTCCCTTTTTTATTTTTAAGGCTTTTTAGAAAAGTTCACGCAGATCCTCTTGCTTTAAAACTATTCATTAAAATTCAATTTTTAAAACATATTTAAATTCAACAATGAGAATGTTTTAACATTAAACGAAAAAACTGCTCAAAAAGCTACAACGAAGCAAGATTTATGAGGGAATTTTTTGTGGTGGAAGGATATTTTAGAAGATAATTCTGCAAATCTGCACATGTATTAAATTTAATATCTTGGAACTTTAGCTTCACATACTTTTACTCGAAGAGTATTTTCCGTTATGATATTGCTAGGAATATTTAAATCAGTTTCTTTTATTTATGTTCCCCAAACGAAGTTGGGGAACATTTGTTTTACTCTGTTTCTTTTTAAAGGTCTTCCGTTTCAGACGGAAGACCTTATAGTGATTGTACTGTTTCTTTTTAATGTCTTCCGTTTCAGACGGAAGACGTTATAGTGATTGTACTGTTTCTTTTTATTAAGGTCTTCCGTTTCAGACAGAAGACCTTATAGTGGTTGCCCATTTTTTTTTATTATTATCCCCCCCCCCTTTTTGTTGTAAGACGGATTTCTCAGAGATGGCTGGACGGATTTTTTAAAATTTCAAGGGATGGTGCAGAATGAAAACGCTCAGACATTTTTTGTCTTTTCAAACTTCACTTCTGGTCGTCAGATTTGTCCGATTTCCGTTTTTCTTTTTCAGAAATATTTTGTCATAGTCATATCTCAGAAACGGTAAGAGATTCAGACACCAAACTTATATGAATAATAAAATCTAATAAGTAGGCAAGCTCAATGGGTTAACATTGTCCGGCATCACTTCCGGTCGTCACAGAAAGTAATCAAAGAAATCGAAAATTTCAACTTTTCTTTTTTGAAACTTTTTTTGCATCACATTTTAGCATCTTATTTGTAGTTTCGAAATACATCAATCCCCCCGGAAACAAAAACGACAACTTCCGGTTATAAAAAGAAAAACTACATAATCTGAGTATTTTTCTTTCCCATGAAAAGTCTTTTTATATAAAGTATCTGTAATGATTTTTTGCTATGTTATTCAGACTGCAACTGTCTACAATAATGTCAAATATATTTATAAAATTCACTTCCGGTCGCGTGATTTTCTGTTCTCAAAATGAGAAATTAACATAGCTAGATCTCGTAAACGGTAAGAGATTAAGACACCAAACTTATAGGATTTGTAGATCTTGATGAGTAGGCAAAACCAGTTGGGATAAGATTGTCAGCCGTCACTTCCGGTTGTTACAGAAAGTGATCAAACAAATCGAAAAAGTCAACTTTTCTTTATGGAAACTTTTTTTGCATCACATTATAGCATCTTATTTTTAGTTTCGAAATATAATACCACCGGAAACAAAAACTACAACTTCCAGTTGTAAAAGAAAAAACTACATACAGCAAAACTCGTTTATAACGAAGTCGCTGGGACCTTTGAAATCACTTCGCTATATCCGTAATTCGTTATAACCGTATAAGAAAGTAATTTAATTTATTACTAGGGGAGCCAAGTTGACTTCGCTGCATCCGTGAATTTGCAATATCCGTGTTCGTACTAATTTTTTTTTACTGAAATTTTGGATTTTTTTTTCCCATAAATATTTTTTGTAGATAAAGTATTTGTAATGATTTTTGGATATGTTATTCAACTGAATTGTTTACATAAGTCAAATATATTTGTAAAATTCACTTCCGGTTGGGTTTTCCGTCATCAAAATGAGAATTTTCTGCTAGATTTGAAACGATAAGGGGTAAAACCCCCAAATTTATAGGAGTGATAGATCTTGACGAGTAGGCAAATCCATATGGGTTAACATTGTCTGCCGTCACTTCCGGTTGTCACAGGAAGTGAAGAATTAAATCTAAAATTTCAACTTTTCTTATGGAATCTTTCTTAGTAATACATTATAGCATCTTATTTGTAGTTTTGAAAAGCAATCCCACTAAACAAAACGACAACTTAGGTTATGAAAGAAAAACTGCAAAAATTTAAAAAATTTAAATCCCATAAATATTTTTTTTGATAAAAAGAGCATTTGAAATGACTTTTGGACATGTTATTAAGAAAGTTACAGTAACCCCAAATATCTTTTTAAAAATTTACTTCCGGTCACGTGATTTCCTGTCCTCAAAATGAGAAGATAATATTACAGATCTCTTAAACTGAAATAGATCAAAACACTAAACTTATATGAATAATATACCATGAATATAGGGCAACAAATATAGGGTTACATGCGCCCGCCGTCACTTCCTGTCGTCACAAAAAGTGATAAAAAAAAATGAAAATGATTTTTGTACTTGTTATTAAGACTATAATTGTCTAAAGTAAAATAAAGAATCTTGGTAAGTTACTCCTCCGGTCGTTTGTTTTCTTGAAATCATTTAAAATATTATACGCCTTTTTTAACATAGATGAAAGCTCATTCATGCAGATAAATAGAGGAGAACGGAAGACCTTCTTTGTTGCTGAAGCAACAAGAGTTTCTAGTTATTATTATTTTTTTTCCCCCTTTTCTTGTAAGACGGATTTCTCAGAGATGGCTGGACGGATTTTCTTGAAATTTTCAGGGATGATACAGAATGAAAAAACGCGCAGACATTTTTTTCGTTTTTTCAAAATTCACTTCCGGTCATCAGATTTGTCCGATTTCCGTTTTTAGCTCACCTGAGCCGAAGGCTCAAGTGAGCTTTTCTGATCAAAATTTGTCCGTCGTCTGTCGTTGTTGTTGTTGTCGTAAACTTTTCACATTTTCATCTTCTTCTCAAGAACCACTGGGCCAATGTCAACTAAACTTGCCACAAAGTATCCTTAGATGAAGGGGGTTCAAGATTGTTCAAATGAAGGGCCAGGCCCTCTTGGGGGGAGATAATTATGAATTAGCAAAAAATTATTGGCATTTTTAAAAAATCTTCTTCTCAAGAACCACTGGGCCAAGAAACAGGAAACTGGTATGGAAGCATCCTCAGGTAATGTAAATTAAAGTTTGTATAAATCATGACCCCCGGGGGTAGGGTGGGGCCACAATGGCCAATCAAAGTTTTACATAGGAGTATATAGGGAAAATCTTTAAAAATCTTCTTCTCAAGGACAGCAAAGCAATTATTGGTTATAGTTATATAGAGGCACCCTCATGTACTTAGTGATTCTGCATTATTAAATGCAGAATCAATTTTGTATAGTTTGTGTACGTCAGTAATAAAATCAACAGAGGGCCGAGTTTCTTTAATTTTTTTTTCGATCGGGCGCGGTGTACCAATTTCTCAAAACGAGGCTCACTCGCCATATTTGATGTAGAGTGTTGAAAGTTTTGTTAGAAACGCGGAACGGAAACAAAAATATTGATCATTGCTGATTGTTGGTTTCATTATGTAAGGTTTGAAAAGTGTATAATTTATCGGAATAATTACAACGTTTAGTATATTTATTCATGCAGCATTTATTGCACAGTGTTTCGGCGCAACATAATACTGCGCAGTTTACTGTTTATAAAGTCTCTTGGAGAAAAGTCACAAGGAGAACAAGTCACTGTTACACTGTCACATTTTATTAGTGTAACAAAAAAATATTATCTATTTATTTTATATACTTAGTGGAAGGAAACGTTTTAGTTTGTTCACAACATTCGTGCAACTCCTTATCTATTGTAGTTCTACCGGTGCGTTGATTTACCCAAATGGAAACGAATGGACCCAAATGGAAACACAAATGGACCCAAATGGAAACACAAATGGACCCAAATGGAAATCAAATGGAATATGAAATATGTATTATCGTATTTTAATACTTATTTAAAATGATGAAAATAAAAACTTACAGTTACAAATGATTTTTTTTATTATTAATCTCTAATACTGTATTTTGAAACATGAAGTTTTGAAAGTATTTTATATACCGACAAAATTCTTGGGGGTAGAGGCGGGACGGGGTGGAGGGCATGGCGCCTCCTCCCTCCATCCGTTCCTACGGTTAGAGAAACTATCAAATACTTCAGTTTTGTATTCAGTTATCTCAATAGTTATTACAAATAGAAGTAAATCGCATTTTTAAAAATACAATTTAAGAAAATCGTGATATTAAGATATTCTTTTTTTGTTTTAATTTCATTTTTTTTCTTCTATGTTTTTTAAATCAGTGAAAAATTTGAGAATACGATATAATATATTTATTAAATATTCCATTTGGGTAACTTTATTTCCATTTGAGTCATTTTTCAGTTATTTCATCGTCATTTGGGTAAATCAACGCATCCCTGTAGTTCTACCAGTCGTTTGATGAAACTTTCAGATGTATGTTAATAAAGGATCCGGATAACTTATTGTCTATAAAAGTAGTAGTACAACTTGTTTGTAAAAGTTTGCAGAAAGTAAACTCCTACATATATAATACATATATGCATGTGATTTTGTGTAGATCGTGCAGAAGAATATCACTATACAGGTTCCTGGCTAAAATGTAATTAAAAAAAAAGATACTAGTAGAATTAAAAGATAAGATGTTTGTGTTGTTAATTATTGTTTTATTTATTTTATATAATCAAGAGACTAAACAATAACAAAAAATGAAGATGAAAAAAAAAACCTTTTTTTCATCCAAACTTCCTTAAGAATTTTGAGATGAGGCCACGACAGGGAGTGCGCACCCGCTGCTTACTTGTATATTTCCACGGAAAACGTAAAACTTGGTCAGATTAGTTTTGACAGTTTAATGGGGGTAGACGTAATCGAATAATGGTAAATCTTAATGCATAAGGTGGAGAATTTAACCGTTATTGCTGTGGTCTGTTGTAGATGGAGTTTTATCATGATATATTTCAAAAGTCTTAAAATCCTGGTATAACTGCGGGGATTTACAAAATCAGGATATTATAAAGAAAACTCTTCAATAGACTTTGATTTCATGTACTTGTATTTTCTAATCGCATTGCATTGATACTCTGATTAGAGAGAGGTAACTGTTAATGTTATAAATGTCTATTATTCCTTTCTAAATTTGTCAAGTTGAAATGTCTTTATTGGCCAAATTTGCCCCGCAAGCCACGATATAATCGTATGTATTTTACTCATTACACATATTTCTGTTGAAAAATCATGAGCATTAAAGCAACATTTCATATGAGTAAGCAGAGGGTTTATGAATCTTAACACAATCTTCCCCCTTAAGGCATGCCATTAGGTGGGATACATTTCCGATTCAAAATCGGATGTTTACTTCCTGTTTTGTCTGTGCCTCTGTCCGTTTCATATTAAATTTTCATTGCCGTTTTCTCAGCAAGTATTCATTGCAGGTACTTGAAATTTTAACACATTCTAGCCTGAGGCAAGCTGTATGGTAGGATACATTTGTAGAATACATAGAAACTATATTGAATATTTTAATGCGCCCAAATTTTTTGGGGCGCATATTGTTTTTGTCCTGTCTGTCTGGTTGTCTCTTTATCTGTCTGTTGTCAACATTAACCTTTGCCATAACTTTTGAACCGTGAGAGAAAGAGACTTCATATTTGGTATGCCTACTCCACTAATGAAGCACTTTCAACTGACACCAAGGTCAATGTCCTTTTGACTTTGACTGTGACCTTTATGCTAAAAATAGATTTTTCGAACTTTCGCCATAACTTTTGAACTTTTGAACCATGAGAGATAGAGACTTCATATTTGTAATGCATACTTCACTAAATAAACACTTTCAACTGACACCAAGGAAAATGACCTTGTGACCTGAACTGTGACCTATTTGCCAAAAATAGATTTTTCGAACTTTGGCTATAATTTTTAAACCATAAAGACTTTATATTTGGTATGCTTCCTCCACTGATTAAGCACTTTCAAATACACCAAGGTCAATGGCCTTGTGACCTTGACTGTAATCAATATGCTAAAAATAGTTTTTTCAACTTTGTTGCCGTCGGGCGCATGTGTTTCATAGCTTTATTACCTCATGTACATTTTCCCTTGGTTACTAAAAAAAAAAAATTTTTGTTAAATACTCTCAAAATGCTACTCCAAATACAGTTTTAGTCTGATTATAATATAATGTGGCACAAAGTTGACTACACTAAGATTATAAAGAGACTTAATAAAGATCATTTGTCTATTCATTGCTGATGTAAGGTTTCAATGCCCAACTGCTTACTTACTTTTCTCCTCCTTTGCTTTAAGTATAAACAAGTAAGTTTCAGTCTCGACAGAGATTTTTGGTTGTATAAATCCAATGTAAATTTCTTGTTTATTGGACCATTTTGCACTCACATATTTTTTTTACATGTCATTGTGCACTACTTTGAAAAATTTTTTTGGTGTGGGTTATGCAATATGATAATCTTTGTGTTGACTTTGAATTTCTGATATTAGTTATGATGCATTTTTAAAGAACAGTAATTTTATGAAATCCAAGCATCTTTGTTATTATAAGTTCAAAACAGGAGATTTTTTTTCATAAAAATTAAAACAAAAAAAAATTGTAAATTTTTACTAAATAACACAATAGTTAGGGTACATGTGTGTAATTTGGATGATTGCATTAAAACTGTTTGCTAGTAAATGTTGGATACATTTACAGTGTATATAGAACATATAGTTTCTGGAAATGTGTGACACATCTGAAAGGTAATTTTTATGTAGAAACGATTTACCAATTACATGTAAGTTACATCCCTCTTTTAAAAGATTGTATATTGTTTAACTCCCTCTCTAGAATTTTTCACTAAATGAAAATGCCACCACTTGCCGGTGGAGAGCTGCAAATTTTGTCCTGTACGCAGCACTTGGGCCATTGAGCAGGGAGAGATCTTTTTCACGCCAACACGTACTGCAACACGGGACCTCAGTATATTCAGTCTCGTCCAAAGCAACCTCTTTCAGTAGATGTTGGCATATGTTTTACATGTAATTTTGAAAGTGTCAGTGATGGCAGCATTATTAATTTGAGAATGTGTGTATGTATCAAGTATAGGCTACTCATCAATCTTTTATAAAATGGATTATAACGTTCTTGTATTTTTTGTAGATCACAGAATGCCTAGGAAGAAGAGCTGGAAGAAAGCTGCTGTAAAGAAGAAGAATCATTAAGGCAGATGTGGGTGATAAGTGCCCCCAGATGTTTGGTTGCAACCATCTGTGCCTTGGGGGGTAGGCCACGTCCTAACACCTATGACATCTGTACCGGCAGGGATGATCTCTGCCACCCCTGTGACAGTGGTCTCTGCGGCTCTCCCTGAGACCACTTTGAAGAATTTATCTCAGATTATTACTCAGAATTCATCTCAGTTGCTTACTCAGAATATATCTCAGATTAAAACTAGAATATTTCTCAATTTACAATGAACAATATTCCAAAAGAAACATCACATGCACTACAAGGTAATTGTATGCATCAGAATTCAGATAATCAAGTGTTTGGGTCTAGCTTTCCATCAGGGAGGCATGAGGTTTTCATCATTTTCAAGGGCAATCAGTGTACATGCAATTCACTTATGATGTTGTCAAATTCATATGAAAATTTTTCATTTACTAGTTCCTTTTTAGATCAAACTCTCTCAAGGGAGATAATTTGTACAACACAGTTGTGAAAATTTCAGAGTGCTGGAAAACTGAAAAGTAGATTACTGATGTTTGATGAGTAACCAATTCATATTCAATCTGGTGAATATCACCACATGGTTGATAAGTTTGATACATTGTTTGGGTTATTAGTTACAGATGATAACAAAAAACAAATTCAAACTCTACATGAATGTCTGCAACAGGCATTGGGATTATCTAGATATGTATTAATAATGATTGGCTCGATATGTTCAGCACTGTACAAAGCTTCAGACAATGATTTTTATTTTTATGCCCCCGTAAACGAAGTTTCGGGCCATATAGTTTTTGTCGTGTCTGTCTGTCTGTCTGTCTGTCTGTCTCTCTGTCTCTCTGTTTGTCTGTTTGTCCGCAAAAACTTTAACCTTGCCCATAACTTTTGATTTAGTGGAGCTATGACTTTCATATTTCATATGTGTATTCCTTGTGACAAGACCTTTCTTTGGGTACCACCAAATTTGACCTTTTGACCTTGACCTTGGAGTTTGACCCACTTTTACATGAAAATTTTAAAATTTTACTTTGGCCATATCTTTTGAACAGTAAACACCAGGACATTTATACTTTACATATTTAATGTCTGTTAGAAGACCTTTCACTGGATACCAAAAACTTTGACCCTTTGACCTTGACCTTGGTATATTGCCTTACTTTCAAAAAACTTTAACCTTAGCCATAACTTTTGAACGGTAAGGGATAAGGCTTTCATACTTCATATATGTAATCCTTGTGAGAAGACCCTTCATTGAATACCAAGAACTTTGATTCTTTGACCTTGATTTTTGAGATTGACCTACTTTAAAAAAGCAAACCATAACCATCACTTTCAAAGAGTTAGGGCTAGTACTTTCATACTTTACATATTTGATCCTTATGACAAGACCTTTCTTCGTGTACCACCAAATTTGACCTTTTGACCTTGACCATGGAGTTTGACCCACATTTACATAAAAATTTTAAAATTTTACTTGGGCCATATCTTTTGAAAAGTAGACACCAGGACATTTATACTTCACAAATATAATGTTTGTTAAAGGACCTTTCACGAGATAACAACAACTTTTACCTTTTTGACCCTGACCTTGTAGATTTCCGTACTTGTGAAAAAACTTTAACCTTGGCCATAACTTTTGAACAGTAAAGGATAGGGCTTTCATACTTCATACATGTAATCCTTGTGAGAAGACGCTTCATTGGATATCAGGAACTTTGACCCTTTGACCTTGACCTATGAGATTGACCTACTTTTAAAAAGCAAACTTTGACCATAACTTTTGAAGAGTTAGGGCTAGTGCTTTCATACTTTACATATTTGATCATTATGACAAGACCTTCATTTGATAACAATAACTTTGACCTTGATTTTAGAGTTTGACCTACTTTTTAAAAAATTGAACTTTGACCATACCTTCTGAACGATTAAGGCTAGGGCTTTCATGCTCCACAAAAGTATTTTATGTGGCAAGACCTTTCATTTGATACTAATTACATTGACCTTTTGACCTTGGCCTTGGAGATTTTTGTAATTATTAAAAAACTTTAACATTAGCTTACTTTCAAATTTCACAATTGTTTTCCAGTGAGAATACCCTACTTTTGGTACCAATTAAGAAAAATTTGCATTTAAGAAAAGCTTATTCTTTGCTATGTTGCCATACGGGGGCATCAGTGTTTTACAAACACATCTTGTTTTGACTGGCATTCTCATGGGGAAAATGGTTTGTCTTAATGTGATGGAAAATCTTTGATGAGACACTGTTGCTGCTTAGATGATTTGTTAGGGTTTCTGTATGCAATGTATGAAGGTATGCACATTGAATTTGCAACTGAATTTGTAGTAATGCCTGTTGCATTTCATACACTTATTCATAGCTTCCCTAGCAATAATCAAAGTGTACATCAATATTGTAGATTAGATCAGTCAACAACAACTGTTTCCTCAAACAAACAATCTGTTGGTAGTAATACTGGTCACTTAAAAACAACAGAGGTAAAGAAAGATAAAAAGGAGTACATGAGAGAATATATGAGAAACAAGAGATAGGATCCAGAGTTTAAAGGAAGAGAAAGGGACAGCAAGAGAAACACGACACATTCAGAGTTTAAAGACAAGGAAAGATACAGTATGAGAAACAAGCTTTAAGAGACAAGATTCAGAGTACAAAGGAAAAGAAAGAGACAGCAAGAGAAACAAGAGACAAGATCCAGAATTTAAAGACAAGGAAAGAGACAGTAAGAGAAACAAGAGACAAGATCCAGAATTAAAGACAAGGAAAGAGACATAAGAGAAACAAGAGACAAAATCCAGAGTTTAAAGACAAGGAAAGAGACAGTGTAGAAACTAGAGCCGA
>NW_026933987.1:0-11343 GCF_032062105.1 Saccostrea cuccullata
TGCTCTTTGATGATGGAAGACTTTCACAGTTACTGTTAACGCTGTATGTGATGAGTTTAAGGTTAAGGTTAGGTTTAAGTTAAAGGTTAGGTTTAAGATTAAGGTTAGATTTAAGATATTAGGTTAGGTTTAAGATACCAGGTTAAGATTAGGTTTAAGATTAAGGTTAAGTTTAAGATTAAGGTTAGGTTTAAGATATCAGGTTGGGTTTAAGATACCAGGTTAGGTTTAAGATACCAGGTTAAGGTTAGGTTTAAGATTAAGGTTAGGTTTAAGATTAAGGTTAGGTTTAAGATACCAGGTTAGGTTTAAGATACCAGGTTAGGTTTAAGATACCAGGTTAAGGTTAGGTTTAAGATTAAGGTTAGGTTTAAGATTAAGGTTAGGTTTAAGATACCAGGTTAGGTTTAAGATACCAGGTTAGGTTTAAGATACCAGGTTAAGGTTAGGTTTAAGTTAAAGGTTAGGTCTAAGATTAAGGTTAGATTTAAGATATTAGGTTAGGTTTAAGATACCAGGTTAGGTTTAAGATACCAGGTTAAGATTAGGTTTAAGATTAAGGTTAGGTTTAAGATTAAGGTTAGGTTTAGGATATCAGGTTGGGTTTAAGATACCAGGTTAGGTTTAAGATACCAGGTTAAGGTTAGGTTTAAGATTAAGGTTAGGTTTAAGATTAAGGTTAGGTTTAAGATTAAGGTTAGGGTATAGGGGGTTTTACGAAGATCGCTCCGGAGTCATCTCGTCAATGTCAAATTTTGTCACGTGATTTCAGTAGGCGTGGTTATTGTTTTTTTTATCTTAATACTTTGTGTAGCAAAGTATCAAAGTTTATTTTGTTATTTCCATCATACACTTTGGCTCAGTAGGTAGAGCAGCGGACTTCAGATAAAGGGGTGCCGAGTTCGATTCCCGATGGAATCGTTCATTTTATAGCTCTTTTTATTTTTTCTAAAGTTGAAAGTCGATGATTAATTACTGATCTATTCGAGTCAAGTATTATTACATATTGAGGTTTTATACCCTTTTGTCCAAATCTTGCTTCGAAATCAGGGTTAGGGTTAGGGTTAGGGTAAGGGTTAGGAGAAGGGCTAAAAGCGAAGATGAACTATCTAGGTCATGAACTATTTAGGTCAAATGAAATGAAAGTGGAAAGTGAAAGTCACGGATACATGCAAAAGTAGAGGAAAAACTGGGATTTTCCGAAGCTCATAACTTTCTCATTTATTATCGGATGGAGACGAGTTTGGTGTCGTTGGAAAGCTAAGAAAAGGAGCCAAACGATGAAGTCAGACTCATAAAACATAGGTGTCAGGAAAAGGGAGAAAAATGGTTTCGTTTTCAAACCGCAGATAGTGCTAAGAAATGGACAAATTGAGAATTTTTGACCATTTTGAACCTGCCAGATCTCAAGAATGGCAGGCAATTGTCACACCCCATTTAGGTCAGTGAGACCCCACAAAAATGACTCTTGGTAGCTGCAAAGAGTTGGCAAAACTGCGTTCTCCTTCTAAAGATATAAATGACTAAACATGTGGAAAAGGTACAAAAGTCTTAGAAAATTTGAAAGACCTGTTGGACAGATTTTAGAGGTCAGATCAAGACAACATGGACTTTGCTGAGAAGGGCTGAGTGAGTGCTTTTCCAGCGCTAAGAAAACCAGTTTGGCTGGGAATACAGTGGAAATTTTGTTCTTGTCCGATTTCTATTTGAGCTCACAACTCGTAAACGGTGCGAGCTAGACCTCTAAATGTCTGTATTTCGTAAGTTGAGTAGAGTTCAAGGATTCTGTGCACCAAAGCTCAGCCTTGCAGCTCCAAGGGCGTGAATCCTATGGACAGGGGAAGAAAAGTTGCACTAACTCCGGATGGATCGGAAATAGACGTTGCCAGAAGTCGACAAATAAGGATGAAAAAGAACTTTTCTGAATATGTGAGTCTACATAGGTGGCAAAATCCTAAGCCCTTTCTCTACTTCTAAACCGGGTAAAAAGTGCTCAAAACGGGCTCCAAATGGACACAAAATTGGCGGTGTCAGAAGTTCCTCATTTTTTAGTCAATTCTCAACTTCTTGGTATCACTGGCAAAGTCTTGCCAAGTTCTATTAAAAGCCAAAAGATAAGCATTGAAGGTGCAAGTAGGTGAACGCTGTGAGAGTTGAAAATAGACGGTATTTGAAGCGTTGGGTTCTACAACCCTTATTTTGCCGATTTACCCTTTATTTAGGCCTGAAATGTGCCGACACTGATAGTCATCATTGTGGTCTTATCTGCAGCTGTCAAATGAGAGTTTTCGCCAAAGTTTTTCAAAGTGTCAAAGTCGTCGATGATTTTTTGGGGGGGTTTTTTGGGGTTTTTTTTTTTTTAAATGTCAAAGATTTCGATAAAAGTTTTTCAGTGTCAAAGTGATCACTAAAGTAAATCAAAGTTTTCAAAATGTCGAAGTTTCGGCAAATACATAGCATATAAAAGTACCGTATGAATGGACTATTTTAGCGAGACGCAAATATAGCGATTTGTCCTTAGAGACGGGTAATTGCTTTTAAGCAAGATGTTATTTTATGCAATTTCAAAATACATATTCAAGAAGCTATTACAAAGAAAACGTAATTATTTTTAGCGACATTCAATTTAAGCGATCCCGGCGACACCCTCGCTTAAAATGCCAAAATTGAATCCTCGCTTACAATTCTTCCAATATGGTATTTAGAACACGAATGGATAATATACAAATAGTTGCTCATTTCCTTGAAGTCTTTTAACTTTATCAAACAAGGACTAAAAAAAAAATCAAAGCTATAAGAATTCATTTTCCAACCATTTGAATTTATTTATCTAAATGTTAATTTCTTAGATTATATCTTAACAACATAAATGTGAAGTATTTTGCCTACCTTTTTCACGTCTTCTCTCCCCGATGACTTTCTGTGAATGTATGTCCAAGTCTGCATGCGCTATAAGAATTCATTTTACAGGTATTTGAATTTAATTATCGAAATGTTAAATTCTTAGATTATATCTTAATAACATAACTATGAAGTATTTTGCCTACCTTTTTCACGTCTTCTCTCCCCGATGACTTTCTATGAATGTATGTCCAAGTCTGCACGCGCTAAGTGTTGACACAGCATTTCACACCTCTTTCTGATGTCATCCTATACACAAAGCTAGCGATTGCTCTTTGATGATGGAAGACTTTCACAGTTACTGTTAACGCTGTATGTGATGAGTTTAAGGTTAAGGTTAGGTTTAAGTTAAAGGTTAGGTTTAAGATTAAGGTTAGATTTAAGATATTAGGTTAGGTTTAAGATACCAGGTTAAGATTAGGTTTAAGATTAAGGTTAAGTTTAAGATTAAGGTTAGGTTTAAGATATCAGGTTGGGTTTAAGATACCAGGTTAGGTTTAAGATACCAGGTTAAGGTTAGGTTTAAGATTAAGGTTAGGTTTAAGATTAAGGTTAGGTTTAAGATACCAGGTTAGGTTTAAGATACCAGGTTAGGTTTAAGATACCAGGTTAAGGTTAGGTTTAAGATTAAGGTTAGGTTTAAGATTAAGGTTAGGTTTAAGATACCAGGTTAGGTTTAAGATACCAGGTTAGGTTTAAGATACCAGGTTAAGGTTAGGTTTAAGTTAAAGGTTAGGTCTAAGATTAAGGTTAGATTTAAGATATTAGGTTAGGTTTAAGATACCAGGTTAGGTTTAAGATACCAGGTTAAGATTAGGTTTAAGATTAAGGTTAGGTTTAAGATTAAGGTTAGGTTTAGGATATCAGGTTGGGTTTAAGATACCAGGTTAGGTTTAAGATACCAGGTTAAGGTTAGGTTTAAGATTAAGGTTAGGTTTAAGATTAAGTTTAGGTTTAAGATTAAGGTTAGGGTTAGGGTTAGGGTTAGGGTAAGGGGTTAGGGTTAGGGTTAGGGTTAGGGTTAGGGTTAGGGTTCTAGTCTAGGTGTAAAATGTAACTTAATTTTACACTTTTTGTAACTTAATCAAGACCAAGTGTAAAATGTAACTTAATTAAGTGTAAAATGTAACTTAATTGTGTAAAATGTAACTTAATCATTTCAAATGTAACTTAATTATTTTTAACCCCAAATTATCGATCTCTTTGATTTTATTGATTAGTTTAGCCCGAATTTACTCTGTTTTTAGCTTCCTAACCCTCTGTGTTTTAGCGTTATATCTTGATTTATAGCTGAGATCTGAACCTATTAGGTTACTTTTTACACATTTATTCAGACTATTTTCTCATGTTTTTAATTATAGAAATTAAACTTTTAATTAAAAATATATGTATAATTAAAATATTTTGGATTATATTATGCCTCAAAATACCATCTTTCTCTCAAAATAAATCTAGCACATCTCATTATATATTAAGTTACATTTTACATTTTCTAACCCCCGGGGTTAGAACAATATTTATATTTTTAACAGATTATCATGTTTTTAAGCTAAGAAACACTTTGTAATGATACAACTTGCCATTATAATGAAAGATGTCGCATAAAAAGTCATACTTTGTGCAAATAACCCCATCTATTACATTGTTATAGAATGTATATGAAATGACAGACTATATGCAACCTAAAATAAAGATTAGGTACAGAATTAAACTAAAATAGCATGTTTCAAATTGTACTTATAAAATATATCATGTTTTGAATTGTTCGCAACACTCAGTTTATCGAATTATCAAGTCGCAACAAAAAATGAATGCCCTTAGTGTTTTCAACTTGTCGCGACTACTCGATTGCCCAGTTTTTTCTTCGAATACACATTTAAGTAAAATTTTTTGATTTATATTTGTACGGTTAACTTAGACGGAGAAATAACAACCCTTATTTTACTTTAATTCCATGTATTTATAAGAAATACATGGAAAATGTAAATTCTTAACCCTGGGGTTAGAAAGTGTAAAATGTAACTTAACATTTTTTTAACTTTATGTACTGTTTTATTTGTTACAAAGTAGTACACAAGTAAAATAAATAGAATAAAACATGTTTCTAATTCTTCGCAATACTTTGTTATTCGAAAAATTATGTCATAATTATTTAAGAGGGACTTAAGTCATTTCGACATGTTGCGATATCAGATGTGTCCTTATTTTTGTCGATTATGTATAAAATTAATTTTTTCTGCTTTATACTTGTACGGTTAAGTAATTCGAAGGAAATTAAAGCCTTATTTCAATGTAGTTTCCTGTATTTACAAGAAATACAAGAAAAATGTATATTGTTGGGACTTACAAAATTCACCTAAAATGCTACTTACCTCTGAGCAGAGGTCATTTGTAGGGAAGCTGTCAAATATTTCTTTTAATTTCAGGTTATTCATATTCAATGAAGGTTGAATTTCCTGTATTATAAAATATTAAATGATGTATAAGAAGAAAATATCCAAAAAGGGAATGTAATATATTGAGCACTGCATATGAAGCATAATAAATTCCTTACCTTTTTATCACGATCTGCAATGTTCAACTGCTACCTGTAGACTAAACACTAGCATTAGCACTCGCCGGTATTTATAGTTCCCCAAAGACGCTGAGTCATCGTCTTTGTCTAGGTCACTACAACGTTTAATGTTACATAGCCAACACACTAGAAAGCATCTGATTGATAACTAATTTGCATATTATTAATTTGATCAAGGGAAGTTCTAGTACAATAACATATCATGTTTCAAATTGTTCGCAATACTTGGTTAGTCGAAAAATGATGTCGCAACCTCAAAAGAATGGCATTATTGATTTCGACATGTCGCGACACCTGATTTGTCCTTATTTCTGTTGTTTACATATAGAACTCAAATATTTTTATTTATACCTCTACGGTTATCCTAGACAAAGAAAAAACAAACTTTATTCAATTTTATTTACATGTATTCTTAAAAGAATGCAGTGTAAAAGAATTTTTTGAAATCTGGGATTAGAAAGTGTAAAATGTAACTTAAATAATAAGTGAACCTTATGCACTGTTATAGTTGCAACAAAGAGGAATTAATATTAAATTAACTAAATATACCTTGATTCTAACTGTTTGCAACACTCGGTTAGTCGAAAAATTAAGTTCTGACTAAACAAGGGCCACTTAAGTGATTTTGAGGTATCGCGACTCCTGATTGGTCCCTATTTTAGTCAATTACGCATAAACCATAAGTGTTTGGCTTTATATTTGTACGGTTAACTTAGACAAAGAAAAAACAAACTATTCTTTAAGAAATACACTGTAAAAGGATTTTCTAATATCTGGGGTTAGAAAGTGTAAAATGTAACTTAAATAATAAGTGAACCTAATGCACTGATATGGTTGCAACAAAGTAGAATATGAGTTAAATTAACTAAATATAGCTTGAATCTAACTGTCCGCAACACTCGGTTAGTCTAAAAATTCATTAGCCACTAAACAAGGGCCACTTAAGTGATTACTAGATGTCGTGACTCCTGATTGGTCCCTATTTTAGTCGATTACGCATAAACCTTAAGTTTTTTGCTTTATATTTGTACGGTTAACTTAGACGAAGAAAAAACAGCCCTTATTTTACATTCATTCCATGTATTTTTAAGAAATACAGGGAAAATGTAAATTCTTAACCCTGGGGTTAAAAAGTGTAAAATGTAACTTAAATCATAAGTGAACCTTATGCACTGTTATAGTTGCAACAAAGTGAAATATGTCTTAAATTAACTAAATATACCTTGATTCTAACTGTCCGCAACACTCGGTTAGTCCAAAAATTCAGTCCCATCTAAACAAGGGCCACTTAAGTGATTTCTAGATGTCACGACACCTGATTGGCTCTTATTTTTGTCGATTACATATAAATCTTTAGTTTTTTGCTTCATATATGTACGGTAAACTTAGACGATGAAAAAACAAGAATAATTTTACTTTAATACCCTGTATTTTTAAGAAATAAAAAAAAATGTATTTTTGATGGGACTTACAAAATTTTACCTAAAATATTTCTTCCATCTGAGCAGAGGTCATATAAAAGAAAACTGAGATATTCTGACATTATATTCTGATAATTTATCTTAAATAAAAGTAATTTCTTCTAGAATATACAGTTAAAATTGATTAATAAAAAAATAGGGCCCAAAGAGGGAAATTCAAAAAAGATTAAGTTACATTTTACACTTTTGTCTTGTAACCATACTCAATAAATAGCCCTTAAAAGTCAAATAGAAAAGGCTACAGTTTCTGTTTGTAACCATGACAATGTCCTCTAAACAAGGTTATGATGTACCTCTATTTTTAATGCTAACCCCAGACCAGGACCATTTCCTCTTTATATGATATAAAAAATTAAGTTACATTTTACACTTTTTAACTCCATTTATATGACCCGATTTTTGGAGAAATGAGATAAAATTATGTCAATTTTGTAGCATTTTATTAGTACTTTTAGGGGCTGTAAAGCATTGTTCTGTATCTCTTAAAAACATGCCCGGGGTTAGGTTCTAAAAAATCTCAAAAAGTGTAAAATGTAACTTAATCGAAATTTTTGTGAAAAAAGTTAGGGTAAGGGATAATTTTTTAAAAAGGAGTTTTTGACCCATTTTAAGTTAGATAACCCTTAGAGAGAGCTATTATCTACAACATTTCCAAAAATCACAAAATTCCGCCGGTTTTTAAGCAGTTTACAGAAGTAGACCACTTATTTTTTTCAAACCCTGAACAATATTGAGATTTAGGTATACCCAAAAATTTGAAATTTTTTAATCCTCTTTAGCGAGCTTTTTTTCTTACAGGGGGTTAGGCGGCGGTTAGATACCAACTCTTGAGGGGTTAGGTTTATTTCCTAGCCCCCCTAGTTAAGCCTCTAACCCCCTGCAAATACAAGCCCAAATGGATTAAGTTACTTTTTACACTTTACAATTTTCACCACCTAGGGTTAGGTATTTAAACCTAGGGTTAGATATCAAGAACCATATAAATTAGTTATTCTGGACCAGAATTACTAATTAATGACCTCTAATTAATCCTAATATGCGTTAATAATTATATATGCTATGTCAAAGATTAAGTTACAAAAAGTGTCAAAGATTAAGTTACTCCGGAGTCATCTCGTCAATGTCAAATTTTGTCACGTGATTTCAGTAGGCGTGGTTATTGTTTTTTTTAGGGTTAGGGTTAGGGGTTAGGGTTAGGGTTAGGGTTAGGGTTAGGGTTAGGGTTAAGGTTAGGGTATAGGGGGTTTTACGAAGATCGCTCCGGAGTCATCTCGTCAATGTCAAATTTTGTCACGTGATTTCAGTAGGCGTGGTTAGGGTGAGGGTTAGGGTTAGGGTTAGGGTTAGGGTTAGGGTTAGGGTTAGGGGTTAGGGTTAGGGGTTAGGGTTAGGGTTAGGGTTAGGGTTAGGGTATAGGGGGTTTTACGAAGATCGCTCCGGAGTCATCTCGTCAATGTTAAATTTTGTCACGTGATTTCAGTAGGCGTGGTTATTGTTTTTTTTTATCTTAATACTTTGTGTAGCAAAGTATCAAAGTTTATTTTGTTATTTCCATCATACACTTTGGCTCAGTAGGTAGAGCAGCGGACTTCAGATAAAGGGGTGCCGAGTTCGATTCCCGATGGAATCGTTCATTTTATAGCTCTTTTTATTTTTTCTAAAGTTGAAAGTCGATGATTAATTACTGATCTATTCGAGTCAAGTATTATTACATATTGAGGTTTTATACCCTTTTGTCCAAATCTTGCTTCGAAATCAGGGTTAGGGTTAGGGTTAGGGTAAGGGTTAGGAGAAGGGCTAAAAGCGAAGATGAACTATCTAGGTCATGAACTATTTAGGTCAAATGAAATGAAAGTGGAAAGTGAAAGTCACGGATACATGCAAAAGTAGAGGAAAAACTGGGATTTTCCGAAGCTCATAACTTTCTCATTTATTATCGGATGGAGACGAGTTTGGTGTCGTTGGAAAGCTAAGAAAAGGAGCCAAACGATGAAGTCAGACTCATAAAACATAGGTGTCAGGAAAAGGGAGAAAAATGGTTTCGTTTTCAAACCGCAGATAGTGCTAAGAAATGGACAAATTGAGAATTTTTGACCATTTTGAACCTGCCAGATCTCAAGAATGGCAGGCAATTGTCACACCCCATTTAGGTCAGTGAGACCCCACAAAAATGACTCTTGGTAGCTGCAAAGAGTTGGCAAAACTGCGTTCTCCTTCTAAAGATATAAATGACTAAACATGTGGAAAAGGTACAAAAGTCTTAGAAAATTTGAAAGACCTGTTGGACAGATTTTAGAGGTCAGATCAAGACAACCTGGACTTTGCTGAGAAGGGCTGAGTGAGTGCTTTTCCAGCGCTAAGAAAACCAGTTTGGCTGGGAATACAGTGGAAATTTTGTTCTTGTCCGATTTCTATTTGAGCTCACAACTCGTAAACGGTGCGAGCTAGACCTCTAAATGTCTGTATTTCGTAAGTTGAGTAGAGTTCAAGGATTCTGTGCACCAAAGCTCAGCCTTGCAGCTCCAAGGGCGTGAATCCTATGGACAGGGGAAGAAAAGTTGCACTAACTCCGGATGGATCGGAAATAGACGTTGCCAGAAGTCGACAAATAAGGATGAAAAAGAACTTTTCTGAATATGTGAGTCTACATAGGTGGCAAAATCCTAAGCCCTTTCTCTACTTCTAAACCGGGTAAAAAGTGCTCAAAACGGGCTCCAAATGGACACAAAATTGGCGGTGTCAGAAGTTCCTCATTTTTTAGTCAATTCTCAACTTCTTGGTATCACTGGCAAAGTCTTGCCAAGTTCTATTAAAAGCCAAAAGATAAGCATTGAAGGTGCAAGTAGGTGAACGCTGTGAGAGTTGAAAATAGACGGTATTTGAAGCGTTGGGTTCTACAACCCTTATTTTGCCGATTTACCCTTTATTTAGGCCTGAAATGTGCCGACACTGATAGTCATCATTGTGGTCTTATCTGCAGCTGTCAAATGAGAGTTTTCGCCAAAGTTTTTCAAAGTGTCAAAGTCGTCGATGATTTTTTGGGGGGGGTTTTTTGGGGTTTTTTTTTTTTTTAAATGTCAAAGATTTCGATAAAAGTTTTTCAGTGTCAAAGTGATCACTAAAGTAAATCAAAGTTTTCAAAATGTCGAAGTTTCGGCAAATACATAGCATATAAAAGTACCGTATGAATGGACTATTTTAGCGAGACGCAAATATAGCGATTTGTCCTTAGAGACGGGTAATTGCTTTTAAGCAAGATGTTATTTTATGCAATTTCAAAATACATATTCAAGAAGCTATTACAAAGAAAACGTAATTATTTTTAGCGACATTCAATTTAAGCGATCCCGGCGACACCCTCGCTTAAAATGCCAAAATTGAATCCTCGCTTACAATTCTTCCAATATGGTATTTAGAACACGAATGGATAATATACAAATAGTTGCTCATTTCCTTGAAGTCTTTTAACTTTATCAAACAAGGACTAAAAAAAAAATCAAAGCTATAAGAATTCATTTTCCAACCATTTGAATTTATTTATCTAAATGTTAATTTCTTAGATTATATCTTAACAACATAAATGTGAAGTATTTTGCCTACCTTTTTCACGTCTTCTCTCCCCGATGACTTTCTGTGAATGTATGTCCAAGTCTGCATGCGCTATAAGAATTCATTTTACAGGTATTTGAATTTAATTATCGAAATGTTAAATTCTTAGATTATATCTTAATAACATAACTATGAAGTATTTTGCCTACCTTTTTCACGTCTTCTCTCCCCGATGACTTTCTATGAATGTATGTCCAAGTCTGCACGCGCTAAGTGTTGACACAGCATTTCACACCTCTTTCTGATGTCATCCTATACACAAAGCTAGCGATTGCTCTTTGATGATGGAAGACTTTCACAGTTACTGTTAACGCTGTATGTGATGAGTTTAAGGTTAAGGTTAGGTTTAAGTTAAAGGTTAGGTTTAAGATTAAGGTTAGATTTAAGATATTAGGTTAGGTTTAAGATACCAGGTTAAGATTAGGTTTAAGATTAAGGTTAAGTTTAAGATTAAGGTTAGGTTTAAGATATCAGGTTGGGTTTAAGATACCAGGTTAGGTTTAAGATACCAGGTTAAGGTTAGGTTTAAGATTAAGGTTAGGTTTAAGATTAAGGTTAGGTTTAAGATACCAGGTTAGGTTTAAGATACCAGGTTAGGTTTAAGATACCAGGTTAAGGTTAGGTTTAAGATTAAGGTTAGGTTTAAGATTAAGGTTAGGTTTAAGATACCAGGTTAGGTTTAAGATACCAGGTTAGGTTTAAGATACCAGGTTAAGGTTAGGTTTAAGTTAAAGGTTAGGTCTAAGATTAAGGTTAGATTTAAGATATTAGGTTAGG